>NC_057804.1:610585607-610885607 GCF_018294505.1 Triticum aestivum | reverse complement strand
GCGTGTCGGGGGTTGGGTGCGACATATGCCAATTGATGGCTTATCATGGTGGGAGCGAGTAGAACCTTGCCGATGCCTGGAAGCGGGATGAGGCGTAGACACGAACGCCGACGTACTTTACCCAGGTTCGGGGCTCTCCTAGGAGATAACACCCCTAGTCCTGCTCTGCGGGGTCTCTGCGTGATCACTAAGGCACAAGTGATACAAAGGTGCTCCTTGAGTTGTATGCTAGAGGTAGGAGAAGGCAATGCTAGCTCTCTCCTGCTCTAGGGGAGTGGCTAGTTCTAATGGAGTGGGGACCCCTTTGCATGGGTGCCCTGGGGGGTTTATATAGGCCTACCACTCAGGGGTACAATGGTAATCCGGCCGGGTGCTGGGCCCGGCTGTCAGTGTCTCCGGCCTCCGGCTTATCCGCCGACTATTGGGGCTCGCCGCTTGGTGGGCCCCGCCAGCTGGTTTGGTATGGAGCCGACAGGCCGCTCCCGCCGCTGGCGGGTCTGGTCGGTGGCTACTCACTGTAGCCATGCTGCCTATGACGCAGGCTTGGTCAGCTCAGTGTGGCTACAGTCCCGCCGCCTGGCGGGAGATCGCTGTAGCCACACCTGGTCTCATCAGGTTAATGGTGCACTTGCTTCGGAGGAAGGGACGGCTGCCTGCTGGAGGCCGGCCTTCCCCAGGTCCGACTGGTTCGGCATCCGCCGTCTTCCGAGACGTCACTGCCCGATAGGGCCCGCAGCCTGCGGGCCGTACCGATAGGTCGTCATGGGGAACATGGCTCCTCCTGTCCGGAATGACGTCAGGGGGGAGTGGCAACAGTGCCACGTCGTGCAGAGATCTCCGCCTGTACGGGGCGCTGTGGCCATGCCCAGCCCAAGATTCGGGGGCGAGGGGCTTCACTGTTGCCACACCCTATCTCGTCCTATTGATGGGGGCACAGACTCTGAGGGCACCATGTGGCCGCCTGCACGACATCGTCCTCTCTAGAGGCCGACTGACTGGAGTCGGCCGCTCATGGTGCCGTCTGCTGGTGGTTGGTTGTCCTCCAGTGGCCGACCGTTGAGCCAGCCGGCCCCCGAAGGGCGGAGCTTAAGCTTGGGATACTGTGGGGTGAAGCGGGCCCAAAGTTTTGACATGTTCAAGGACTCGGGTGAGGCTACCCGTGGCCCATTTCTCTGACAGTAGTCCCCGAAGCCGGTGAGGCGTGGTGGTCGAGGGGCCACGAAGTCTCAATGGCTTACCCCCTCACCGAGCTCCGGGAGAATGTTCCATCCGCCTTGCGGTGCGCCGACTGCTGGAGTTGGCTTTGACAAGGCGGGATCGTCGGCCGATTTTGAACTCCAAGGCGGGAAAACAGGTGGCGCGCCTGCTAAGGTTCCCAGGGTCGCCGCCCGCCACAAGCACGCCACGCGGCGCTCGCCAGCCCGGCCAGCCTGCCATCCCACACTCCCGATGGGACGTGATGGTGGGACGGGCCCGCCACTACCGGGCCTCGGCACGCGGGTGGATCCGCTGTGCCGAGGTGGGCGGTTGCGATTCCTACGAGCGTTCAAGGCGCAGTAAGTTTGCACGGTAATCGGGGGGGGCGTGGGGTCGTGGGCGCAGTTAATCCCATGATCCCACGTCCCACCCCCTCGGCTTTGTAGCCCGAGGGCTATAAGTAGGGGGAGGGAGGGGTGCGGCAGAGCACGCGCGCCCCCTCCCACACTCTCTTCCTCCTCTTGCTCTCTCCGCCATTGCTGTTGTCGCCGCTCCGTGCTTGCCGTGGTGCTGCCGCCGTTCGCCGCCGCCGTGCTCCTCCTCCCTTCACAGCCCCGCCTAAAGCCATGGCGCGCGAGAAGGGCGGCGACTGGGAGAGCTCGACGGTGATTGAAGACCACATCTCCTACCTCCGGGATACACACCGGATGCCCAACGCGACGTTCGTTAAGGCGCAGGTGTTGCCGGAGGAGGAGATTTTGCCGGCGCCGATGGGGAACGAGCGGGTCATCTTTCGCTCGCACTTTCTCCGCGGCTTCGGCCTTCTGGTGAGCAGCTTCCTCCGCTCGTTCCTCGACTTCAACCATCTCCAACCGCATCATCTAATGCCCAACACCATGACCCTGCTCTCCGCCTTCGTCACGGCGTGCGAGGGCTACATCGGCATCCTCCCCACACTCGAGCTGTGGGGAGCATTCTTCTATGGCAAACTTGGCACCTCCGCCAAGGACACGGCGGCCCAATGCGGCGGGTTCGTCACCGTGCGCCGGCCGACGAAGAGGAATGCCTTCCCCGTCATCAAACTATCACAGTCAGTAAAACTGTGGCAGCAGTCTTATTTTTATGTCGAGAACGTCGATCCGGCTGTCGACTTCATCAACCTGCCGGCCTACGAGGCCGGCCCCCCAGTTGGACTTCGGCCCAACTAGGGCTACAAGCCAAAGCCGGTGTCGGCATATGCGGCAGCCGCCATCGGCCGACTCCGGGTGCTCTAGGAGTCAGAGGGCCTCGTGGCCTCCGACCTCCTTATCGCCTTCGTCGAGCGTCGGGTCCTCCCGCTCTAGGGCCGCCCTCATCTGATCTGTCGGATGAGCGGGCACCATGACCCGAGCAGGTTGTGCACGAGGGATATGCTGACTGCTGAGGTCACGAGGATGGTGAACGAGATCTCCGACCTCAAGGTGTCGGAGGGAGATTGGCAGCGGAAGCGGCCGTATTCTCGAGACGACCCACCGCCTGCCGTAAGTCCCTTGATTTCTTCTTTTAGCTCTGACTTTTAGTCTTATTCCTTGTGTAATGCAACTCTTTTTCTGGATCGCAAATTTATATGTCCGAGGCGATGGCCGCCATCGTGGGGCCGGGTGGTGACTACCTGCCGGAAAGGGTAGTGAGCGATGTGTATGACCCCGACTTGGGGGCGGCCGCCCTGGCGGACGACACAGCAGGCGGCGGCGACGAAGCAGGCGGCTCCGAGGAGGGCGGTGGCATGGAGACCTGGCCTAACAATGACAACGACGAAGACGAGCCGCGCCCCGCCCGGAGCATTGCCAACACCGGTGCAGGCCCCTCTACTGGGCTGCCCGCCCGAGGCGGCGAGCGCAAGCGGAAGCAAGGCGCTGCCTTGTTTGGCAGCGAGCCGAAGAAGCCCAAGAACCCGGCCGCGGTGACCAGGCTGAAAGAAGCCGCAGCCAAGGTGGCCAAGTACCAGAGGCAGCCGACGGTACCAGTCATGGTGTCGGCGTAAGTATCCTTCTCACGTTTCCACCTCTTTGCCGATCTTGCCTAAAAACTTTTTATCTTGTTTTCCCATCTCAGGGCCCCGCTCACCCTCGAGAAATCTGCCGCTGCTTCGGTTATCAGGTCGGCGGAAACCTCCACCACCAGCCGGCGGATTGACCTGGCCGCCGACCTCCGGGAGGAGCAGGAGCGGAACGTGCGTGGGGAAGAGACAGACCGCCTAGCGAAAGCGGAGGCGGACAAGGCCGCCGCATCTACAGCGAGGAAGCTGGCGCAAGCAGAGGCCGACGCCGTGGAGAAGGAGTGGCTTGCAGAGGCCGCACGCCGCCAGGAGCCACTGCTTGTGACTCCCTTGAACTCCGCGTCACCTCCGCCGGAGTTTGTGGCGACGACTGGGGGAACCGGCGACGAGCAGCCGGTCATGGAGAGGAAGGGGGCGATGTGGCCATGCCGGACGTCATCGTGCCACCGCCACCACCAACCGGCGGACCGCAGGACGAGTAGCCGGCAGCTCCGCCGGTGCCACCAGTCGGGGACGTGATGGTGACGGACCTGATTCCTGAGGTCCGCACACCCATACGCCACCGTCTTGAGAAAGCAACCTCGGCACCGCGGCCGCTGGAGGCCGGTGCCGCGAGCTCGTCGGTCCCCGACACCAAGGCGACTAGCGTTGCGCCTGCTGGCTGGATACACGGGGGCGGGACGGGTGCCCTGAACCAGGCATCCCTCGATGTTCAGGCCAAGCTATGGGCCGAAGCCGAAGCCCTCAAGCGCTGCAACGAGGCGTTCCTGGATTCGCGGGCAGCCATGCGCGTAAGTTTCCTACTTTTCTTTGTTTTGGTCTTCTTGCATCCTTCATGGGGGCGCGCCAGCGCACCCACTGGGTGTAGTCCCCATGTTTCGGGCCGGCTACTAAGCAGGCGGTCCGGAACTTCAACTTGTCGGTGTCGAATGCTAACTTATCTGATATCCCTTCTGCAGGACTACCACAATCTTCGCGTGGTCACCTTCAACTCTAGGGTTCGGGAGCTGGAAAAACATACCGCCAACTTGTTCGAGAGCCGGAGTAAGCTTCGATTTCCTTTCTTCGCGGGGGCGCGCTGGCGCACCCGCGGGCTGTAGACCCCAAGGTTCAGGCCGACTGCTGAGTAGTCGGGCTGAATATTCCCAGTGACTTTATTTTTGCTGGCAACTTCTTCTCTGCGGGGGCGCGATAGCGCACCCTCCGGCTATAGTCCCTGAGATTTAGGCCGACTGCTGATCAGTCAGGCCGGATCTCCCCCGCGGGCTGTAGTCCCCGAGATTCGGGCTGACTGCTGATCAGTCAGGCCGGATCTCCCTGGCAACTGCATCCCTCTTTGTTATTTGACTGATATTCTTTCTTCTTTCTTTTCTTCAGAGGCCAACGCCGCCCTGCAACAGCAGCTGGGCCAAGCCAACACTTCCCTGCGCGGCAAGGGGGCGGAGTGCAGCAAGCTAGCCGAGGAGCGTGACCGGCTGGTCGCTCAGCTTGCGGAGCAGGCGGAAGCTCTTAAGACAGCCCAGCAGGAGGCGAAGGCGAAGGAGACCGACCTCCTCGCTGAATTCGAGGCCGAGCGCTCCGCCTGGGCTGATAAAGAGGCGTAGATGACCGCCTGCTTCAGCAGCATCGAAGACTTGGTCGATGGTAAGTTTCATTTTTTTTGTTTCTTGTTTTGAGCTGCCGGACCTTATCTAGGTCGACTGATAGTTTCTGACTTTGGCTTTTCTTGCCTTCTGTCCGAGAAGACTTCTTCCCGGGCCACTCCGTTGTTGCGAACCAGATCATCGAGGCCCAACGCGAGGAGCGGAGGGCGGAAGGCGTGCAGATTGCCGCTAACGCCCCCCCAGACCCTCAACGAGCAAATCCTCAGCATCCAGGCCCGTCTTCGGCCCGCCCATCAAATGTTGCGCCGTCTTCAACGTGTCGGGGCCCAGGCGATTTCCGCCCTCTAGCCAGGCATGTAGGCTCCGCGCACCCCCAGTCGGACTACCGACTGGCTGGAGGTAGCGGCCGGCCGCCTGGAGGCCTGGAAGGGTTCTGCAGACCGGGCAGGAGCGTGCCGAGCCCTGGAGTTCATCAAGGCTGGTATCCTGGGCTAGCTCTAGCCTAGTTGACCATGTGTCGGTCCAGTGGTGTTTAGGAGGAGCTGGTGGTGGTGGAGGCCGAGCTTATCAGCAGGGCGGCGGCAATCACCGACTATACCGACACCAGCGTGTTCATCCCGGAGGTGGTCAAAGAAGGTGCCGAAGCGCCACTGGAGTTGCTCGGGCTGAACCCAGAGGACAGCGAGGATTCGACTGAAGTGATCAACTCCAGCGAGGAAGGGGAGGAAGAGGAGGGTGAGGAGGAGGAGGACGAAGATGACGTGCCGGAGGCTGGAGCGGACGGTCAGCCTCATCCTGACTGTGCCTCAAGCAACGATCCGCGCTCCAAGGCACCGACCGCTGCAGGAGGCGGCCAGGTTGAGACCGACCAGCCGCCCATTCCACCGACGGACGCCACCGACTCTGTCGTCCAGTCGTCCGCCACCCCAACTGGTGCTGCCACCTCCGTCGTCCAACCGGAGCCTTCTGCTGCACCCATCGGCAACACCGACTCCAACGTCCAGCCGGAGCCCTCTGCTGCACCAACTGGCACTGCCGACCCCACTGTCCAGCCGGAGCCTTCTGCTGCCCCTTAGGAATTTTTTTCTTTTCCTGCTTGCTAGTCTGGACAATTCAGTTAACTTTGCACAATTCCACCCTCTGGGTGTACATCAAACTCTGTTGAATGCTGGCCGATAGGCCTTTATCTTATGTAAATATTTATTGCAATTCATGCTTTGTTTTACCGGCTTCTGACTTTTCTTGCTTTGAGCTCCTTGCTTTTTCATTTGCCGCCCTCCCTCGGCTATCCTCTTGCCAGCCGAGCAGCCGCTCTGCGGACCGTGGCTAGGTTGAGTACTTAGCTTTGATGTGAGAGCAAGTACTTAGCCATTTGGAGTGTTAGCAAGAGAAGTAGAAGCCGGCTGGCCGGCTACTCGGTAGCCGGCCGAACGGGCGCGATGCCGGTCTTGACTATATGTGTTCTTCCCTTGGGCGTTTTTCATGTGGGCACTGTTTTGCAACCCCTGCCCCCCATGCAGTCGCTCTACGAGCTGCGGCTTCTGACAAGGGAAGTTTTTGGTGCCAACACACTACTTGTCCGGCTGCAGGAGGCGGCATATAGCAGAAGGCAGCGAGCCTCCGGGCCGACTGGTCGAACCCGGTGCCAGGCGGAAATAATAAAATAATACATACTCATAGGCATAACACTTATCATATAGATAAAAGAGGGTAGTCCCCGAGTTCTTCTTAGGGGACCCAGAGTCTTCGTACATAATACAAAAGGTAGCGTGATACATACTGCTCTCAACTATAAAATCTTCGGAGGAGGTTTGCGTTCCATGGCCTCTCCGTCTCCTTGCCTGAATCGTCTCTTTTGAGTGATTTGGCTTCTGGGCATCGATCAGGTACTAGGAATCGTTGCCCATCACCTTGCTGACGATGAAAGGGCCTTCCCAAGGTGACGAGAGCTTGTGTTGGCCGGTTGTTCGCTGGATCAGCCGGAGCACAAGGTCTCCCTCTTGGAAGGATCTTGGCTTCACCTTGCGGTTGTAGTATCGGTGCAGACTCTGCTGGTAGATGGCGGACCGACTGAGTGCTAACAGCCGGCCCTCCTCCAGCAAGTCGACGCCGTCTTCTCGTGCCTCCTTGGCATCCGCCTCCACTACAAAAAAAAGACACATCCGTGACATTTTGGGTCAAACGAATTTTTTTTCTGTCATACATATGGCACTTCTATGACGATGATTGTGACAAAACCCGGTATCATCATAGATGTGGTGGGCTCCTACTTCTATGAAAAAAAATCATGACAGAAAATGGGCTTTTCGTCCTGGGCGGGCCGGAGACGCAGCTGCATGACATTCTTTGGGCCGTCCATGACGGAAAAAACCGTGGTAGAAGTGAGGGGGAGGAAAATTTGGGGGAGTTGCCGGTTACGGTGGGAGGTCGGGGGACGAGCAATGCGCGTTTCTCTCATACACGTATGCGCGTGTGTGCGAGGCGTTGGCTCTAACTGAACCCGAGCAAGGCGTTGGGCTCTAACTGAACCCGAGCGATTGCACTGCAGGCTACGCGTTACTGAACCCGAGCGATCGATCGATGGTTGTCAACTGAACCCAATCGAGCGATTCCTTTGCTACTGCTGCTAACTGAAGCTGATCGATGCTGCCTCTAGGATGAACAGTGAGCGTTGCGGGGGGGGGGGGGGGTGGATGAACAGTGAGTGGTGGCGTTGGCTCTGGATGAACAGGACCCCGTGGTGTGGTGGAGGGCTGGATGAACAGTAGACGGTGGAGAGGTGCCCGTGGAGGGGTGGTTGAATAGGACCCCGTGGTGTGGAGGGCTGGATGAATAGTAGGCGGTGGAGGGGTGGTTGAACAGTAGCTGGTGGAGTAGCGCGCGGTGGAGGCTGGATGAACAGGAGCCCGTGGAGGCTGGAGGAGGTCGACGGTAGCCCGTGGAGGCTGGAGGAGGTCGACGGTGGAGATGAACAGTATCATGTGAAGTCCTGTTTTGCGGTACGCCACACCCCTTCGGATGAACAGGACCCCCGATTCGATCGTAGGAGGTCCGTTTCGTCCATTTTGCGGTACGCCACAACGCTCCCGATCAACAGGACCCCCGTTTCGACCGTAGGAGGTCCGTTTCGTCCGTTTTGTGGTACGCCACACCCTCCCGATCAACAGGACCCCCGTTCCGACCGTAGGAGGTCCGTTTTGTCCGTTTTGCGGTACGCCACACCCCTCCCGATCAACATGACCCCCGTTTCGACCATAGGAGGTCCGTTTCCTCCGTTTTGCGGTACGCCACACCCCTCCAGATCAACAGGACCCTGTTCCGAATGTAGGAGGTCCGTTTCCTCCGTTGTGCGGTATGCTAGGCCTCGTTTCCATCACCTGTTCTGTCCAAGCCCTCCCGATGAACACGACCACGCATTTTGTTCCGACCCAGCCGGTTGGCTCCCACGCGTTCCGTTGCCTCCCGATGAACACGACGCATTCCGTTGCCTCCCCATGAACACGACGCATTCCGTTGCCTCCCCATGAACATGACGACGACGATGTTTCTCTGTTCCGACCCAGCCATGTACACGAGCCCTCGCCGTACGTATGCACGAGTAGGCGTTCGAGACCCCGCTTGTATGTACACATACGTGGCCGTATTTTCTTTCTTGCACCCTGGCCGCTGTACGTACGTGTACATGCTACGTGCGCGCCTCTACTACGACACGCGCGCGCCTCTACATCCACCAGTATATATGTATGTACACGTTCACGACCAGAATGACAACGCTACGTATGCTTCGACCAGGTGGGTCCTGACTGTCAGGCACTTCCTTGCGTGCGAAGATGTAGCTGGTGGGTCCCAGCAGTCAGGGGGGCGAATCATTTTTTTGCCCGGATGCACTTCCTTGCGTGCGAAGATGTAGCCGGTGGGTCCCAGCAGTCAGGGGGGCGAATCGTTTTTTTTGCCCGGACGCACTTCCTTGCGTGCGAAGGTGTAGCTGGTGGGTCCCAGCAGTCAGGGGGCGAATCGTTTTTTTTGCCCGGGCGCACTTCCTTGCATGCGAAGATGAAGCTGGTGGGTCCTAGCAGTCAGGGGGAAACGTTTTTTCCGCGAAATATAGTGGCCCGTCCGGTGGGTCCCAGCTGTCAGGTGGAGGAATCATTATTTTCCGCGTAATAAGGAGGCACTTCCTTGCTGCGGCCGTGGACCTAGCTGCCAGCCTCTCCACGTACAGTCCACGTCCGATGGAAGTCGTTCCTTGACCACGTTGACCAGGCCATGCCAAGAGCACCACGGCGGTGGATGACGGCGAGGCCTAGTAAGGGGACGACGCGGAGCCGGGGAAGACACGGCAGTGGAAGCCCGCGCGGAGAGGAGTACGAGGGTTCACTAGTTCGGCTGCGGTGTGAGGCTGTCGTCGCCACAGGGCCTGGCCAGCGGTGGGAATAGTATGGGGCGGTGAGGCCTCCGCGGCAGCACAGCCGGCCACGGGAGGTAGGAGCATGCGGCACGATCGGCGCTGCTTTGGGCGCCTGGAGCAAGAAGACCAGAGGTTGAAGAAGCACTATGGCCGTTGGATGGACATCGTACGGTCACTGGAGCTAGAATCGTTCATATTGACTAAGTTGACAAAGCCCTCCGTCCCCGTCAACTTAGTTGGCCCACAAGTCATCCTCCCACTATGGTGGGTCCCAACTAGTAGGGGGGTATTCATTTTTTGTGCGTAATAAGGAGGCACTTCCTTGTGTGCGAAGATATAGCTGGTGGGTCCGACATGTCAGCGGGGGGAACATTTTTTTCACGAAATACAGAGGCCCTTCCGGTGGGTCCCAGCTATCAGGTGGAGGAATCATTATTTTGCGTGTACAGTCCGCGACCGAGGGATGTCATTCATTGACCATGTTGACCAGGCCGCGCCGAGAGCACCATGGCGGTGGACGATGACGAGGCCTAGGAAGGGAACGACACGGAGCCGGAGAAGACTCGGCAATGGTTGCCCACGCGGTGGGGAGTACGAGGGTTTACTGGTCTGGCTGCCGTCGCCAGAAAATAACAGGAGCTGTGGGTGAGTAGAGGAATGGCCTGGCCAGCAATGAAGTAGGGTGGGGCGGTGCGGCTTGTGCGGCAGCACAGCCGACCACGGGAGGCAGGAGCAGGCAGTCCCACCGGAGCTGGTTTGGGCGGCTGGAGCAAGAACATCAGATATTGAAGAAGCAGCACGGCCGTTGGATTAACATCCAACGGTCACTGCTGCTAGAATCGTTTGTGGACTAAGTTGACAAATCCAAAGTACACGTCAACCTAGTAGACCCACAAGTCAGCCTCCAAATCTGTCCCAAACAGCATACAGCCCAAAATTTCTAGCCAGATTCAAATTAATTTTAAATCTAAATATACCTTAATTTAAATTCAATGAAATTTTACCCGCACAAAAACAATGAAATTTAAAATATCAAAATCCGAATGAAAACAGTATTTTGGAACTAATTGCCTGTTTGCTGTATTTTTTTCATTTTACAGCCCATTTATTATTACTTATAGCCCATTTCTTATTACTTATAGCCCATTTCTTATTACTTATAGCCCATTTTCTGGGCAAAATGCATCCCTCCTTGTCTTGAAAGATTTCCGGCCCAACAGGGCGTAGAAAAGCAAGTAGGCCTATGTTGGTTATTCTGCAAAAAACAAAATAGCTGGCTAGCCATTTTTCAAAAAGGAAAAAAAACAAACTGGGCTGGTCATGTGCTAAACATATGAAATAAAAGCCAGGGCTAGATAGGCCACGGGTCCCGCACAACCCAGTTGATACCCTTCTCCGTCCGGAAAAAACAAAATTACTGTGCGCGCTCCTGGGTCCCTACTGTCATCCTCACCATGTACAGTCATCTCCTTATTCCTCTCGGTTGTTGACCATGTTGACAACACCGGAGGGCGGCGCCGCGGCGAGCAAACCAAGGCATAGGACGATGGTGAGGCCTCGGACGGGAACGAATAGGAGCTGGGGAAGATCACAACCAGCCATGGGAGGCGGGAGCAGGCAGTCCCGCCGGCGCTGGTTTGCCTTTAGCGGCTCGAGGAAGAAGAGACTGAAGAAACGTGATAGACGTTGAATGTCAATCCAACGGTCAAGGTTGGCACAATCGTTTTTTGACTAAGCGGACACCAAGTAGCATACTTTTTTATATATAGGAAGAAAACTGTGAGGAAAATGCGTTCATCTGCCGTCCTCCTCACAGGGAACGTTCGCCACATAAGTGACTAGCACCCTTGGTTTTCAACCGAGAGGTCTTGGGTTCGAGTCCGAGGAACTCTCAATTTTTTCCTCCTTCCTTCCTCGCAAAAAAGGGAAAGAAAATCAAAGACTTGGGAAGGCGTACAGAACAAGCTAGTGTACCAGTAAAGAGACATTGCCGAGTTTTAGAAAAAAGAAAGACGTGCTCCTGTAGCTGGTTTGAATACAAACCTAGACTATGACTATATTCTATATATGGTTCTATGCTACTCTGTAAGTAATGAAACTGACATATCCAACGTTCGCTTCTCCTCTTCTCTACTTACTCTGCCTAGCATCAGAAGCTCTGGCCGCAGCAACCATGTCCGCTGGCTGCTCGTCCACCTACTCTTCAGCAGGCAACAACCAGATATGCGCCAAGTTGCCACCCGTACCATCGCCTGTGGGTCTCATCACACCCCCACCGGCACGCGCACCGCAGCCGATTGCTCATCGCAACCCGCTGCCGTTGGTGTGGTGTCACTGCTGCAAATCACGCAGAGTCATCCGTCGCGTCTCAACCACAATCCGCAACCCTGGCCGAGTCTTCTACAAATGCCCGAATCATGGGGTAATAATATGTTTAAGTGTTGTTCTATTGCTTTTAGTTGCTGATTTTTTTAATAGTTTGGTTGATGATCTTCCAATTTGATTCGTGCAGAAAAGGGAAGATTCGTGTGATTTGTATTTCTGGGAAGTTGTTGATGTGGGGGAATGCAACTACGTTGATTATTTGGTTAGCCGAGGGATCCCAATACCAGCAGGTTGGGGTGTTGGACAAGTAACTGAAGGAACGACAGAAGAGGAAGATGCAGAGCAGAAGGTTAAAGATGCAGTTCCTCTGATCATGGCCAAGCAACAACTGCTGAACGGCCTTGACAGCAATGAGGAGATGAAAGATCTTGTGAAGATAATGGGAAAAATCGATGTGCTCTGTAGGATGATTGTCTCTTTATTTGCAGTGTATGTAGCACTCGTGATGTATTCAGTGGCTACGGCATGAGCACTTTGCTGAAACTAGTAATTAATGAAACCTGTGTAGCAGGCTGGGCGTAGTGTTGTGAACATCTAATGATTTTTATTAACGGAAATTAGGGGGTATCCCCTTTTGCTCATATAAATAAATAAATAGCAGAGGCCTTGTTGGGTCAGCTTTGTTCTCATTCGAAGACGTCGAGCAAATTGCAGTCCAACAACAAACTATGTCATCAAATTGTACAACTACACAACAATGTCATCATGTTTTAGTTATCATACAATCACCAAACACAAATCAGCATACATAACAAGTGATGTTCTCATACCAAAATACTAAACAACATGTTCATCAGGCTTCAGTTGTCATAGCAAACACAATTTCACATAGTAGATAAAAAAACATCTTCTGACAGGCAAATACGACAAAAGCAATGTAATCATCATCCGCAGCAGCAGCGTCAACATCTTCGCCATGTGTATCAGTCTGAATCGTAATTCCCCACGGTGTCATCTTCTTCTTCGTCCTCAATGTCCTCGAACGTTGGCTTCTTCTTGATCAACTCTTGTATGTCCACAGCACGACAGGCAATCTTTTCGCCGACATCATTGATGTGATGGTTCTCCAAGATATTAGGAACATCTGTGTTATCTTGTACATCAGGAGCAGTGTAAGCATCATCTTGTTATACAACTTCATTAAACGAATTCCTCTTCTCAAACCTTTGCAATACTCTCCAGTCATCGCTACGTGCAAATGTGTCTTCCCAGAAAAATATATGTGTTGCTTGATTTGCCAAAATAAAAGGCTCGTTGGTCTGGTATGCTGCCTTGACATTGATGGATTTGAAATAATCATCAACTCTGGGTTTTGCGATCCTGGAAAATAGGTTATACCAACGACAGCACAACAGAACCACACACTGATGTTCCTCGAAACTGGAGATATACTGCAACTGAACAATGTCTATTATGTTAGCATACATTTCAGTTGTCTCTTTGTCATACGTATCCGTGCTAATGATGGCACTGTTTTGTGTCTTCCTGCCTTCGTCTCGTGCAAGGGTGTTGTAGCACACATCCTCAACAATGCAAGATTCATAATGTCTGACCCGAGTATCAGGACCCATTGCTAGTGAGTAAAGGGCATCAACAACTGCTTGCCCATCCTCCCGCATCTTCTTAACCTATGGTTAGAAAATAGACAAGTTGATCATCTTATGTACTCAATATATTAAAAAAACTGACAGTGCACTTCAAAAGCTTACATGGTTCTTGAACCATTTCGCAAATCCTGCCATAACCAGTTTGTCAATGTTTCTTGGATTTTGCGGTAATAACTCCTCTTTGTAGATGATGCACAACATAGTGATCGCGTCAAACATCTAAATATATAAGAATGTGCTGCAACTTTAGTAGATTATGATGTATAAGCTGCAGTACTGCACTTACTTGATATAAGGTAGTATCTCAGGACAGTTATTCAACACATACCAAACCATTTTGTCCAAATCTTTAGGTTTGTCCTCTTGTCGACTCTTCCCTATAACTCGAATAGAATAATCGAAAACATTGAGCCCGAGATTATCTTCACCCACCTCTTTGCTAAGTTGATCAGCTGTTTCAATGTATTTTGAGCAGAATGTCAACGCTTATGTAGCAATGTAGGCCTCTACAACGGAACCCTCGGGTCTAGCTCTGTTCCTAACATAGCCTTTGAAAGTGCCTAGCCACCTTTCAATAGGGTACATCCAGCCATACTGTACTGGATCTCTAAGTAATGCCTCATCAGGTAGATGAACAGCCAAATGCACCATCACATCAAAGAAGGCTGGAGGATATATCTTCTCAAGGTCGCATAGGATAGTTGGTATCTTGTCTCTAAGACGCTCCAAAGCATCTATCCTGATATTTCTACTGCAGAGTTCCCTGAAGAATTGTCCCAACTCTGCAACTGCTCTGTATAAGTTAGGGCGGCCCAATCCTCTAAGGATAACAGGTAAAACCCTTTGAAGTAGGACGTGGAAGTCATGAGTTTTCAATCCTTGTACCTTGTTTCCATATCCACTGACTCTCCTTTCAGGGTTGGAAGCAAATCCATGTGGGAATCTCACACATGACAGGACCTCGCAGAATTCTTTTCTTTTTACCTTGTCCAAGAGGTACACAGCTGGTGTCATATCCCATGGTTTACCTTCATCTTGCACCTGCAAATCCTTTCTGATACCCAGGTGTGTCAAATCAATCCTAGATTTTAAGGTATCTTTCGTCTTGCCTTCAATGTTAAGAAGTGTGCCGATAATGCTGTCACATATATTTTTCTCGATGTACATCACATCAAGATTATGCTGCAGATCCAAATCTTTCCAATACTCCAAGTCCCACAAAGTGGACCTGCGGGTAAACAATAATCTCTCTTATACCGTTCCATGCTTCCTTTTCCCTCTACCATTACCAGGATGGTTTCTTGGTGTAATATGCCTGACCTTCTCTAATTCCACTTGCAACTCATCGGCGGTGAGCCTCTTTGGCGCATCACGGTTTTCATGCTTTGCATTGAACACATGTCTTCGGTATTTTCTAGGATGCGGCTTGTCCTTGGCAAGGAAACAACGGTGTCCAATGTAACAGATCTAGCTAAGTATTGCATATGACAGCGGATTCCTGTCAGAGCGAACATGCATTGTAACCATGTGTCATTCGCCCTGGCATAGTGCCCAAAGCCGGATAATCATGGATGAACCAAATTACAACAGCATGCAGAAAGAAATCAGCTGGTGGGCTACTATATAGGTCTCGAGTGAGAACACCCTTCCATAGCTGTTGAAGTTCCTCCACAAGAGGCTCCATGAACAAACCAAAATCCTTTCCAGGACTTTTTGGACCTGGGATGAACAAGGCCATCATGTAGTTTGAGTCTTTGGTGCAGACATTTGGAGGCATGTTGTAAGGGATAACAAGCACTGGCCACATGCTATATGTGGCGCTCTGGTGGCCAAATGGGTTAAATCCATCTGAAGCTAAGCCAAGTCTAATGTTTCTCGGGTCAGCAACAAACTCTTTGTGTTTATCATTGAAGCTTTTCCACTCACTACCATGAGATGGATGGCTCATTACATTCCGATCTCTATACTCCTGGTTCCTAGAATGCCAAAGTACATCCTCTCTTGTTTCAGCATCATGAAACAACCTCTGCAATCTTGGTGTAATTGGAGAATGTCTAAGAACATTATGAGGAATCCTCTTCACAACATCGCCATCTTTCCATCTTGATGATTTGCATTTAGGGCATTCACTTAAGTTGGCATAATCCTTCCAGAACAGAACACAATTATTCTTACAAACATGGATCATATCATATCCAATTCCAACTGCATGAAGGAAATTCTTCATTTTACTGTAGGTGTGTGGCAGCTCAGACGCATCTGGGAAGGATTTGCGGAAAGCAGCCAACATCGCATCGAATGATTTGTTTGTCATCCACTCAGATGTCTTCACCTAAAGAAAGGTGACCATAGCTGAGAATACTGACAGCTTATTTCCTGGGGTGGCAGCAACGTTGCATTGTTCCAACATGCGGGCCCACCGTTTTTCTTCTGTAGCTGAAAGTTCACGGAATGCACGAGCATTTCATAGCATTGTTTCAATGTTGGTCAAACTCACTGGCTCCGCCACCACCACCTCCTCCTCCTCTTCCACCTGAGCATTAGGCAGATCAAGATGGTGATCTTCTGCTTCCACGTAGTCAATAACATTGACGTTCACAGCTTCACCATGATGAACCCACCTAGTATATGTGACCAACATCCTATACAAGTGTAGATGATTTTGCATAGTTGACTGGGGTCTTGTAACTGAATTCATACAACTGCTACACGGGCAGAGCACATCTGATTTCGGACCATCGTACTCAGCTCTAATAAAGTTCATGAAGTTTTCAACCCCCTCGACATATGCAACGGAGAATCTTCGAGTAGAAGTTATCCAAGTCTTGTCCATCTGTTAGACATAAAAATTAGTTCTTCTACTAGATATTACAGGAAAAACATATATGCTTTTTTATGAAGTCCAGAAAAAAAATACCTAGGTCGATGTCTAAAGCTATGGCAAGATATTTGGACGAGCAGATCTAAGTAACGAAATATATGTAAAGTTGATTCAGCAAACAAATTTGAGTGCTAAATTATGGCAGGCTGTTTCAGCAGTCAATGAGGCCGAGCACACAGCCATCAAACTATCGAAGGCCATCATAGCAACAAAGATCGAGTATAAAACGGTGTAGAGCTATTTCACCTAACAGATTGGCTACTAGACCATGGCAATCTACGTCACAATAAATATATGGCAGGATATTGTAGCAACTAATCGGCCTTGGCATGACATCTCAGCTAAGCAGATTGAGTGCAGAACAGGGCAAGGAAGCTTCTTAAGCAGAGCATATTGACAGTAAACTACTTCGGCAAACAGTGAGATTAACAGTGTCTATCGGCTAACATTCAACGCTACACCGACATGAATGGGGCCTCAGTCTAGAATGGGCGTACTGTTGGGGATATAACTACTGAGTATAAACTGCCCTGGAGGGGCCGGTTCACACTCAACTATACTGAAGCCCATGAAGACCCAGAAGATGGCGCTCTACTAATGAAGCTTAGAGGCCCGGAGCCCAAAGGAGGATTAGGGCCCATAGTGGTAAACCGCCATAGTCATGTAACTTGTATTGTAAGATAGGAAAGGAGAGACCGAGGCGGACACTTGTATGAGCCAGCTTCGGGACTCTGTAAACCGGCTGGGCGTCAACCCGTGTATATAAGGGGACGACCTGGTGGCGGTTCAGGAACAAGAAACAACAACTCGAGAGCCAGGCATAGCGTGTTTAGCTCCCTGGTTATCGAGACCCCAATAATCCCATCACAACTAGACGTAGGCCTTTACCTTCATCGAAGGGGCTGAACTAGTATAAAAACCCTCATGTCCTTTGTCTGGTTTAACCCTTTAAGCTAACCCATTGCGATGGCTCCATGACTAAGTCCTTTCACGAGGACATCTGACGTGATATTTCCACGACAGTTGGCGCCCACCGTGGGGCTATCATATGATGGTTTCGAGTTCTTGAAGGGCAGCTTTGAAGGACTCAAGGGATACGCAGTGGGCCGAATGACTAAGAGTCATCGCGGCAAGCTCTACATCGACGATGCAGGGTGGGGCCCCGAGGCCGGCTCAATTGAGTATGGGTACCGGGTCCCCTTTGGCGGAATTCACGTTTTCATCGGCAAGATAGGCGAACCGGGCCCTGAGCCGGATGTCTGTGCCAACCTCATCGAGACGGCTCAGCGTGCAAGCCCCGCTCGGATTCAGCGTGCCATGAAGCGTGCATTTGTAGGATGTGTCCATGGGATCAGATCTGAACCGGTGTCCGAAGGTGAGACGGTTGCATATTCTGACGGTGAATCATCCGCCGGCGAAACCGAGTCCCTGTACCAAGTTCATGACGGTGTGTTCGAAGGGTATTCTGATGGCACCAGTATTCCAGAATTTCTTGAACCGCCAAACCGAGTCAGAATCTTCATGGCCGGAACACAGCCAACTTTACAAAATTCTACTGCGGCGGCATCCAGACCGGCAGCAGGGGCAGGAGGTTCCGCGCGCCGCCGGCTCAAGTTCTGCCCGGATTGATGGACGCCTGGGCGATGTTATTGGCCATAACAGTTACCCCTGAGACTCAAGATCGGCATAACGCGGAGATCGCTAAGTTGCGGGATCAGATAACTCAGGCCAAAGAGGATTTGGCGGTTGAGGAGATCAGGATGGTTGAGGAATGGGCCGCTTTAGATGCCCAGACGCAGAGGATTCAAGCCGAGAATTATCGACTTTTGATGGATTAGAACACCTCGAATGAAGTATTCAGGAGGAGACATCGATCTCGCTTGCCGACGGATTACAATGCGATGAATCTCTTCGATACGCCAGGGGCAGGGACCAGCAATCCGGCAGCAGTAAACCGGACTACCCGCCAAGGACCGGAGCGCCGGATCAACCTCAGGTGATGGGTCCACCTCGACAAACAGACAACCCTCCGCGGTATACCACACCCCCGCCGGGTCACTTCTCTACCCCTTTGGATAATATGGTAGCAGCAGCATCCCGGTTGGCAGCTATTCCAATAGAGGGTGAATCGCCAGCGGCAGTCGAGACACGGCGGGCTAGGGATCTTCTTCAAACTGCTATGACGCAGCAGCAGGCTTACTCGTATAGTCGAGACAGGATTCACACGACCCCACGTCCGAGCAAAAGCTATAGCAGGCATATAGATGAACCGGAGGTTTCCAGCACTGCGCGACGCCGTATTGTCCCGCAAGGACCCAATCCGGCACATGGTGAGGTGAATGCTCAGGACGTGGTGGATAATGGCGGAGCATGAAGGGAGGCCGCTTTAGTAGCACAGTATACGGGTCGTTATCAACCCGCACCGGTTCAGCCAGCAGCGTCAGTAGACCGAGGCACCGGGCTTGCCTTCAGTTCCTGGGGAGTACTGTGTCTCATTCCGGCTCTCCGTAATGTGCGGCTGCCTAAAGATTTCAAGGGTCCACGCAAGGTGCCTAATTACACCGCTGATCAACTGCCCGAGGCATGGGTGGAAAGTTATGAGATGGCAATGGAGATGCTGGATGTGGATGAAGCGGCTTGTGCGAAGTACTTCATGATGATGTTAGAGGGAACAGCCCCGTACATGGTTGAAAAACCTACCAGCTAACTCCATCGATTCATGGGACCAATTGAAGGCCCGGTTTATAGCAAATTCCAAGGATACATGCAAATAGCCTATGTCCATTGTGGATCTAGATGCCTGTGTTTAAGGGAGAATGAGTCAACAACTCATTGGGTGCGTTGGGTTTCAGAAGTTTTGCATTCATCGGACCGGATTAATGCTGGCCAAGCAATCATAACACTGGAACATAATTGTCGATTTGAGTCGCTGAAAATGAAGTTGGGACGGCTCAAGCGCCACTGCAATGATATGGGAATCCTTATGGCAGCCTTGGTCAAATATGCCGATTCTGATAATACCAGGGATCCTGATTCTGATGAAGAGAAACCGGAGAAGGGAAAGAAGAACGGCGGTACAAAGGGGCAGCAACACAACCAAGGAGGCCACGGGAATAATGGTAAGCGCAAAGTGGATAATTCAGAGTTTGTGGCTAATACTAATATGCAGCGTCGCAAGGGTAAACCACCCCAGCGCGGCGGCGGTATGAACCTGGAGCGTTTGTTAAACCAACCCTTCCCAAAGCACGGAACCAAAGAGGTTCCAGCAACACATCTTTGGAAAGATTGTCACATTATGAAGGAGTTCAAAAACTCTGATCTCTTTCGGTATAATCAGGGTCCATCGGGCGGTTTAGGTCCTAGTTTTCATGGTGGCGGCAGTTCAAACTCTGGATTTCAGAATAATCAGGGCAACCAGAACAACCAAGGTGTTAATAACCAACAGAATAATCAGGGAAATCAGCAGCAGTCGGGTTATCAGAGTCACCCAAAGCAGTTGAATAGTGGACAGTATCATGTGTTCACTACTAGTTTGTGCAAGCGTGATCAGAAGCTTCACAAGAGGGCAGTTAATGTTGTTGAACCGGCAGTACCACGTTATTTGTGGTGGTCTGAACAACCCATTGTGTGGAGCAGAGAGGATCATCCGCCCCGGGTTGACAATCCGGGTCACCTGGCTTTAGTGGTGGCACCTCAGGTGGGAGGTTATAAGTTCACCAAGGTGCTTATGGATGGAGGGAGCAGTATCAACATTCTGTATTATGAGACCTTCCGTCGCATGGGGTTGACAAACAAGAGTCTTAAACCGTCAAACACTGTTTTTCATGGTGTAGTACCAGGTAAATCGGCATATCCTGTTGGCACGATTGCTTTGGAGGTTGTATTTGGTGATGAGCATGACTCCCAGTCTGAAACATTGACCTTTGAAGTGGTGAAGATCCAGAGCCCATACCACGCACTGTTTGGATGGCTGGCTTATGCAAAATTCATGGCAAGGCCCTGTTATATTTATTTGCAGCTCAAGATGCCGGGTCACAAGGGGACCATCACAGTTCACGAAAGTCATAAGATCGCTTTGGATTGTGAGGAAGGTGATGCGGCTTATGCTGAGTCGGTTTGTGCTACAGAGGAGTTGAAACACTACAGGGACAATGTTGATCCGACAGACATGACTTCTTTGAAGAAGCCCACCACTGAGCATGACCCGAACCTAAAATTCAAACTGGTTGATGAGACTAAACTTGTTGACTTTGTTCCTGGCGATTCATCCAAGCAGTTTAGCATCAACACAAATCTGGATCCGAAATTGGAAAGCACGCTCACCGAGTTCATCCGTGAGAACCGAGAAATTTTTGCATGGAAACCTTCTGACATGCCAGGTGTACCGAGGGAACTCGCTAATCACACTCTCAATATTGATCCCAAGTTTAAACCGGTCAAACAGTTTCTTTGCTGCTTTAACGAGGAGAGACGCAAGGCAATCGGTGAGGAGGTAGCCCGGCTGTTAGCTGTTGGTTTTATCATGGAAGTATTTCACCCTGAGTGGTTGGCTAATCTGGTGCTGGTTCTTAAGAAAAACAGCACTTGGCGCATGTGTGTGGACTACACAGATTTGAACAAATCTTGTCCGGCCGATCCTTTTGCTCTCCCGCGTATTGATCAAATCATTGATGCAACGGCAGGTTGTGAGCATTTGAGTTTCTTGGATGCTTATTCAGGTTATCATCAGATCAAAATGGCAGTTAAGGACCAGGAGAAGACAACATTTATCACTCCCTTTGGAGCCTTCTGCTATGTTTCTATGCCCATTGGGCTCAAGAGTGCCCAGGCCACTTATCAACGTTGTGTGCAAAATTTTCTTCACACTCAGATTGGGCGCAATGTTCATGCCTATGTTGATGACATTGTAGTAAAATCCAGGAAGAAGGAGACATTGATAGATGATCTCAATGAGACCTTTGACAATCTGCGCGTTTACAAGATGATGCTCAATCCAGATAAATGTGTTTTCAGTGTTCCGGCAAGCAAGCTTCTGGGTTTTCTGGTGTCCAACAGAGGCATTGAGGCTAATCCGGAGAAGACCAAAGCAATTACATCTTTGGCTAAACCGGCGTGCATTAATGATGTTCAGTGTCTGGCAGGTCGAATTGCAGCCCTAGGCTGGTTTATTAGCCGCTTGGGAGAGAAGGCGGTCCCTCTATATCAGATGTTGAAGAAAATAGACACCTTTGTCTGGAGTGATGCGGCTAATGCGGCGTTTGAAGACTTGAAGCGATAATTGGCCGAACCGCCGGTCCTTGCTGCTCTGGTTGACGAAGAGCCCTTGTTATTGTACGTGGCTGCTAATGCCCGTGCTGTCAGTGTGGCAATTGTGGTGGAGCACAAAGAGGCTGGCAAGGAATATCCGATTCAACGGCCGGTTTACCATATCAGTGAGGTGCTCATTGAGTCAAAGCAATGATACCCGTATTGGCAGAAGCTGGTCTGTGGGGTTTTTATGGCAAGTCGGAAGCTCAAACAATACTGTCAAGGCCATCCCATTACAGTTGTAAGTTCAGCTCCTTTGGGTGATATAATTCAGAACAGAGAGGCAACTGGTCGGGTTGCAAAGTGGGCAATTGAGCTTGGTCCACATGGGTTGAAGTATATGCCTCGAACAACCATTAAATCTCAGGCGCTTGTTGACTTCATCAATGATTGGACCGAGTTACAAGCACTAGAGGACAAACCGGATAACACATACTGGACTATTCACTTTGATGGATCCAGGCAATTGGAGGGCTCGGGGGATGGAGTTGTCCTTACTTCCCCTCGAGGTGATAAAATTCGTTATGTTCTCTGTTTAATGTTCCCCTGTACTAACAATGCAGCTGAGTACGAGGCTTTACTCCACGGGCTCCATGTGGCCAAGGAGATGAATTTAAGCCGGGTACGATGCTTTGGAGACTCTGATCTGGTGGCCCAGCAAGTTTCTGGCACTTGGGATTCTAAGGATCCACTCATGGCGGCTTACAGACGCGAGGTAGATATTGTGGCGGGTCACTTCAAAGGGTATCAGGTTGAGCATATTGATCGGCACAAAAACGAAGCGACAGACACTTTAAGCCGGCTGGGATCTCAGCATAAACCGGTACCTCCCAATACCTTTTTAGATATCTTGCATAACCCGTCTGTTAAGTTGCCTACAGAGGAGGATTTAGCTGTTCCTGATCCGTAGGCCCAATTGGTGGCCGCTTTACATGTTGTTCCGGATTGGACGGTTCCGTATTTGGCGTATATGAACCGGGGCGAGTTACCAGACGATGAAGTTCTAGCCCGGCAGAGAGTCCGACGATCCAAGTCCATGGTTATTCACAATGGCGAGTTACACCGCTGTAGCGTTTCAGGCGTATTCCAGCGTTGTGTTTCTCCTGAAGAAGGCCAAGAGATTCTACGGGAAATTCATGAAGGGGATTGTGGTCACCATGCCGGTTCAAAGTCCCTGGTTGCTAAAGCTTTTCGTCATGGGTTCTACTGGTTGACAGCTCATGCTGATGCTGAGGATCTGGTAAAGCGGTGTGACGCTTGTCAGAAGTTTTCACGCCGAGCTCATGTTCTGGCTCAAGAATTAAGGATGATTCCCATCACTTGGCCGTTTGCCACTTGGGTGCTTGATATGGTGGGGCCCTTTAAGCGCTCCAAGGATAAGAAGACCCACCTATTGGTGGCGGTTGACAAGTTCACTAAATGGGTTGAAGCGGAGCCCGTCAGCAAGTGTGATGCAGCTACGGTGGTTCAATTTCTCAAAAAGATTATCTTCTGCTTTGGCTTTCCACATAGCATCATCACAGATAATGGCACAAACCTTTCTAAAGGTGAGATGGAGGATTTCTGTCCGAGAGAGCACATCCGGCTTGATTTAGCGTCTGTGGCACACCCCCAGTCCAATGGTCAAGCTAAAAGAGCTAATCAAGAAATCTTGAAGGGTATCAAGCCCCGGCTCATGGTTCCTTTAAAGCGGACGCCGGGTTGTTGGGTGCAAGAATTGCCTTCTGTGTTATGGAGCATCAACACCACCCCCAACAGATCAACGGGTTACACACCTTTCTTCATGGTTTACGGGGCAGAGGCGGTCCTCCCAAGTGATATTCGTCATGATTCTCCCCGGGTTGCCAATTATGTTGAAGCGGACAATGAGCAAGCATGCCAGGAGGCATTGGATCTGTTAGATGAAAAAGGGACATGGCTTTGGCTCGTTCGGCGGTTTATCAGCAAGACCTGTGGCGTTATCATAGCCGTCGGGTTAAAACAAGAACCTTTCAAGAAGGCGACTTGGTGCTCCGGCTCATCCAGGATCAGACCGATATGCACAAGTTATCCCCACCTTGGGAAGGACCCTTTGTGGTCAGCAAGAATCTGCCCAACGGATCATACTACCTCATTGACGTTCGAGACAACTCACGCAGTTCTGAGGAGGAGACCCGGCGGCCGTGGAACATAGCTCTCCTTCGGCCTTACTATACTTGAGCCATAGGCTACTCTTATGTACATATTTCGACAATGTATATATTATTATCAATATAATAAACCGGCATCCTTGCTATAAGCAGGGCCTCTACTGTTTTTTCTCAAATATCTTTTGAGTTACATGGGGGCTTCAGCTGGCACAGCGGAGTACTACCTGTTAAACCGGCTATCATGCCACAATACAGCTTGGGAGCTTCACACCCAAGGGGCCAAAAAGAGTCTGGATTCTATGCACAGCTCAAACATAGGCACCCAATGAGCACAGCTCACAAAGTTACTTGGGGGCTCTTTGTGTAAAGTAACAAAGAGTCTGAAAGGACCCTTGTAATTGGGTATCGACCCACGGCTTGGAAGCCTGGTGTATTCACCTAAAACCCCGGCTTAACCTGCCTTCATCAAGTAAGCCACTCCTATCCAGGTAATACTGGCATGACCCGCTGAATGTTTGACAAGTCAATCTTATACAGACCCTGAACTTGTCAAAGTTAAAACGACGATAGGTTAGTTAGAGGTCCATCTTAAAAGGCTTTGCAAAATGGTTTAACTCAGTCGCCTGGCAGCCCATGAGAAGCCTCGTATTTGGGTCTGGCAGCCCTCGAAAAGCCTCGACTACACGGTTTTATTTGCCTTTGTCAAGATTTTTCTCTTTTTGGATGAATTTTACGTTGAACCGGTGTCTGTTGACCCGGTATGGCTTTTCAGTCATTATACTAACCGGTGTTTGTTAACCCGGCTTGGCTTTCAACTACAAGTTGTTAGACCATATTATCAAATCGGTGTTTGAAAACCCGGCCTGGCTTTGACTACATGTTGCCAGTTTGATCATCTAGTGTTCAATATAACCCGGCATGACTTCTAACACACCATCATTACATGGTGAGAGTTATAAAAACTCAGGATTTGGGTCTTCACCCTTACGACAATAAAAGTTGGTAAACCAACTAAGTGATTTCATATCACAGGTATGAGTTATTTCATATTTTTTTCAGCTTTGGTTATTAGCCAGGCTTTGTCTTGGGCATTGTGACCCGTCCGGTGGTAAACTGCCCAGACAATTTTTAATATGCAGACATCAGGATCGCATGAAATTATCAAAGTATAATCAAGCACCGCAAAAATCATGGCGGATCAATAAAGTCATGCATCAGCACCACAAATCAAAGTGTTTTAACTAGCCTATTACACGGCGCTTTGAGGCCCAAAATAATGATTGCTTTTATAGAACAAAGTCTGTGACAATAACCAGATTGCCGGATCAAGATTCATCGCCGGCTTGACGTGATGTTGATGGATCTTCAGGTGTCGGTTCAGCCTCCTCCTCTCCACCCAGTGGCTGGAAGTCAACGGTGGTCCAGTCAATCCGGGTTAACGCTTGAAAGACAGCCTCTTCACTTATAAGATTTGACGGTTCAATGTCAGGAGCATAAGTGTGCTTACGAATTGGCGGAATAAGACTCTGCACTTCCTTCACAGCAGTGTCAACTCGATGGTTGTTGGCATCATAGAAGGAGCGGTGCGAAGTCAAATTCACCTCGTCAGCCAACTGACTTGCTACCGGGCGCATCTCCTTGGTCAGGACCTTGAGGGCTTTATTATGGAATGCTGATCTGTTTTCTTGTTCATCCGGATAGCCCTTGGCGATATCAACTGGATCCAGGTCAGCTATCCATGATTTGGCATGAGTCAGCGCTAGCAAAGCGCCCGCTCTAGCAGCCGATCGCTTTACCTCCTCTATCTAAGCAGGAGTCATTGAGAGCCTGGCCAAGGTATCCTTGATCAAGGTGGGTTCCGGTTTGTTATATGAAGATGCAGAGATGACTCGTTGTGCACCAGTATACAGTTGCTCAATCAACGTGTAAGCCGCCTTCAACTTCATCCGCATACCCGCTCCACGATGAGCAATGTGATTTCCTGTGACGGTTTAAAAACTTAATGTTAAACCGACGGAGTTGAAAGTACTTCAGAGCAGGTTATTATAAAGTACTTACCAAAAATTGCAGCTGTCATGGCATTCACTTGATGTTTCAGACCCGTCACTTCTTCCTCCACCAGTTTAAGGGCTGCTTCGGCGTCTTCAGCCCGCTTCAACAAAGCAACCCTTTCAGTTTCCCAGTTGGTGCATTCAGTTTTAAAGCCCTCTTTAAGTTGTTCCATGGCTGTCAAAGCACCCTTGAGCTCTGCCTTCGCCTTTGCGGTCTCTTCTTGCTGAGACTTGATGTTCTCTTGAAGATCGGAGATTTGAGACTCTTTGGTATTTATATCAGTCTGCGAAAATCAGAAGAGGAAACTGTTAAAATTTCTTTCAGAAGTCCCAAGCACATAACAAGTTATTCACTTGGCACTTGGGGGCTAATGCGGATTGCTTCTTAAAACAAGAGATCTTAAAGTCCCAAGGCTCAAAACAAAAGTATTAAGCTTGGCACTTGGGGGCTAATGCGCTATTGAGCTGTTACATACACAGTGAAGATATTTAACAAGGACAGAAAGTCCCGGTTCATCTTATTAAGGTAAACCGTCCCTTGGGGGCTACTCAGTTGAAATGTTCTTGCTCTTTAAAGTCCCGGTTCATCTTCTTAGGATAAACAGGCCCTTGGGGACTATTCAATTGAAGAATTCTTAATATTAGAAGACCTGGTTTGTCTTCAACAGATAAACCGGCCGTTGGGGGCTACAATGGAGTTGATATAGATTGCAAGACAAAGATTACAGTGTTTTAAGATTACCCCATAGCGTTCCTTCATCAAGTTCACCAATCCAGCCTCATAATCCCGGCTTGTGTATAGACGGTTTAAGTAGCCGGAATGGAGTTCCTCGGCACCAAGGTTCATGAAGCTGGATAAATCGGCCTTCCCTTTCCCCTTGCTCATAGCAGCAAATTCCTCGTTGGCACTATGCTTTGCCAAGATAACTGGGTTGCCAGGGGCAATGAAACCATGACCAGTGATAACTACATCATCATCGCCACCTTTTGAGGGGGTTGGCGGATTGACAGTATCTCTGGCCGGGCTTGACACGTCGTCGCCCTTAACTGGGCTTGGAGGATCAGCATGCGGACTGAGCAGATTGACTTCTGGCGCTTCAACATATGTATCCTGACTTGGAGGTACAGGATCATCAATGGCAATATCAGCTTCTTTATCAGTGCCTTCTGAAACTCTGTCCGGTTCAACTTCTTCAGTGGGGATAGTGGTCTTTGCTTTCTTGCTTAGACGAGCTTTGGCACTGTGATATTAAAACAAGAGGTCAGTTGGTAAAACCGGTGCAAGAAGACAAAGTTAAAGATAGTATCCTTACCCAGGGACGGTCTTAAGGGGAGGCATCTGAGTGGTGGATGAACTGCCAGATGAAGAATTGGAAGACACCTGGTAATTCGAGTCAGATGGATTAAGAGGGTCACGGAAGCAACCCTTCAAGGGATAAAGACTTTCGGGAGAACAAAAAACCTCTGGATGGTGTTTCCGGTTTGGTGTATCTGGTATATCGGAAGAAGTGACCTGTTGGCCGCTGTGCCGGGTTGTGCGACGACCTTCATGTTGCTGTGTCTTCAAAGAAAATTGTGGATCCAAATGAGCAAGAGGGTGAGAATATTTTACTTTTCGAACTGTACGACGAAGTCTTTGAACCGGCACATGTTCTGAATCGGAAGAAAGGATTATTACCTCAACATGGTTCCCACGACTGGCTTCCGCATCATCCTGGTAATAATCATTGTCAATAAGATGTACGAAAAATAAGCCAAGGGAGTCAAGTTCTACCTCGTTTTCCGATTCATTAACATCCTAAGGAGGATCAGAGGACTCGCCAGTTTTCTTCTTGCCCGCCTTATTTACAACTTTACTCTTTGGGCGTTGAGTTCTCACCGGTTTGTGTGAAGCTTTCCTCTTCCAGAAAGAGTTGTTGGCCTGTGAAAACAAAACAAAGGATTATCGGAATAAAGTTAAAGCGAAAATGACTCAATAAAGGTGGAAAAGGATAAAATTCTTACTGCTGGCGGTTTGTTGGAAGTACAAAAAGGAGCCAATCTGGTCTTGCTGCATTGAGCGATCGGTTCATCCAGCATTTTCTTCAAGGCTTCAGTAACTTCCTCATCAGTCTTTTCTATCTCATTGGACCGCAGAGGGTCTTTCACGTCTCCGGTATATTCATACATCAAACCGGAGCGGCGGCTTAAGGGAAGGATACCCCATGAAACCCAGCATCAAACAAGGTCAATGCCAGTTAAACCGTTCGCTAGGAGGGCCCGGAGCTTAATGATTTGCGGTGCATAAGCTTGCCGCTCTTTAGTGGTGAGCCGTGGAGGCAGTGGATGATTATTGCTAAGCCGCTGAGCACGTAACCCGACAGAGGGTTTTCATTAGCAGGTGCAGTGTTCAGGCAGTAAAACCAGGTATTATTCCAGTCCTTTGGATGGCTGTGGTGTTTTGCATGAGGGAAGTCAACTTCTTTCCTTTTCTGAATTGATACGCCACCAAGTTCAGTGTTGGGGCCGTCAGAGAATTCAGTCCGGCGGTTTAAGTGGAAAAAGTCTCTGAAAAGCTCCACAGTTGGCTCCTCTTGAAGATAAACTTCGCAGAATACTTGAAAGTTGCATATGTTGGACACAGAGTTTGGTCCAATATCCTGAGGATGGAGTTGAAAGCTAGCGAGCACATCCCAGAAAAACTTTGAACCGGGCGGGCTAAAACCCCGGTCTAGATGCTCCATGAACACAATCACTTCCCTGGCTTGAGGTATTGGAGGACATTCAGGGCCAGGAATTTGCCAATGGAGAACATCTTTCTTGGCCAAAGCGTCGGTCAAGACATATCCGTTAAGCTGCATTTCAGTGATCCGGGAAGGAACCCAGTTGCATGCAGCGAATTGCTTTGTCATATTGGAAAGCAAACTGAAAATAAAGCACAATGGACGGTTTATGATTCAAAGTTGATGCATACCAACCAGAGTTAAACTGGGAAAATACGCATGTTAAACCGACTATTGCTACTCAAGTTAGATGGCGGTTTAAGTGAGGGCTAATGGTACCAGGTGGATTAGGATTTTCGACAAGTTAAACCGCCTATGAAGGAAACAGCAGAGCTGAAAATTTGCTAAGTGTTGCAGAAACAAGTCTCACACAATGATGAAATTATTTTGGATCTACCATGCTTCAGTAAAGAAAAATTTCTGCGACCTATAATGGTGTTAAGCAGAACAGAGAAGTTCATGCGTTCTACTGAAGATTCTTTACAAAAAGGAAGATCTACTAGTGCTAAAAATGGATGCGGAGCAACTACCGCACGAGATCTATGCTACTGTTGGATCAAAGAAAGCATGGCAGAAGCAAATGCGGAGAACTGAGATGAACGAGGAACTGTACAGATGAACTCGCTAACCCTAGCATAGATCTAAAGATGCGGAAAAAGGGAAAACTTACCAGTACAGAACTACTGCGGAGGGATGCCGTGAGCTCTGGTTTGATTCAGGGTGATGCAGCGGCCGGGGACGAAGACGACGGTGCGCTCTGTGGCGGCGGTGGAGCTCGAGCGGTAGGGGTTTCGTGAGAGGAAGAAGAAGAGGAAAGGGGAGAGAATGGAAAGACCCGCCAGCTTTATTTATAGGGAGAAAGGGATAAGTGGCAGGCGCAAGAATCGAGGAGCCTGAAGCGGCAGAGAGGGCGCGCCTGTCACCTCGATCTTTGGGATACCATTAATAAAGGGAATCTTTTTAATATTTTTATATGGAGATGACGTCATGATGAACCGTTGCTGTGTCCACAGGATGACGTCATGGCGGTTTAACAAAGTTTACAGGAGAAGACATCATGGCGGTTTACGAAAAGTGTAAGAAGATGTTCACAGGGTTTTTCTAAGTACTGAAGATTGACATGAACAGGTTCAAATCAATCTGGGGCCTAATGTTGGGGATATAACTACTGAGTATATACCGCCCTGGAGGGGCCGGTTCACACTCAACTATACTGAAGCCCATGAAGACCCAGAAGATGGCGCTCTACTAATGAAGCTTAGAGGCCCGGAGCCCAAAGGCAGATTAGGGCCCATAGTGGTAAACCGCCATAGTCATGTAACTTGTATTGTAAGATAGGAAAGGAGAGACCGAGCTGGACACTTGTATGAGCCAGCCTCGGGACTCTGTAAACCGGCCGGGCATCAACCCGTGTATATAAGGGGACGACTCGGCGGCGGTTCAGGAACAAGAAACAACAACTCGAGAGCCAGACATAGCGTGTTTAGCTCCCTGGTTATCGAGACCCCAATAACCCCATCACAACTAGACGTAGGCCTTTACCTTCATCGAAGGAGCCAAACTAGTATAAAAACCCTCATGTCCTTTGTCCGGTTTAACCCCTTTAAGCTAACCCGTTGCGATGGCTCCACAACTAAGTCCTTTCACGAGGACATCTGACGTGATATTTCCACGACATGTACCGTGGGAAAAGCTGACCGACGTGCGTCTCCAGACGATCGTCGCCAGCGGTGGGGGTGCTGACCGCCGTGCGCCTCCACAAGAACGTAGCGAGAGGTGGTGGCACGGCTAGAGGACGGCAGTCTATGAGAGCGTACTGTGGGAGCGAGAGGATTGCCGAACCGCGGCGCCGACGTATCGGCGCGGCGGGGAGGGCGGCTTTGGCAGAGCGAATGGAGTGGAGGGGGGTAGGGGGGAGCGGGGTTTGGGGAATATTATTGGCTAGTTGGCCAAAGGGCGGTTGAATCGGATTTGGGGGGAATTTTTGGGTGTGTGGGGGGGGGAGGATTTTCGCGCGGTGGGCGGGGGGAGTTTGGCGCATGGTCGGTTTCTCCAAGTGCAGTCCCACGTGTTAGTGAAGAGGCAAGCCGAAGCGCGTTCCGTTTGCGTGAGCCATGTGCAGGACCAAACGTGTGTGGGGTGCAATGCGACCGTGGCAGGAGTGCTGTGAGTGTACCGCCTTTTTTCCTTTTAAACTAGGTGCTTCACCCCCTCAAAAAAATTGTTGCTTCGCGCGATCCATCGATACTACTACTAGTAATCCGGTAATCCCGACTAAAACAGCATGGCCGGGTCTTTTGCCGCGCGATATGTGTCACGCCCAATATGCGATACTATCCTAAAGAGACTCGAAGGTCCCACCAAGGATAGAACCGCATATTGAAACGCTTTTGCAAGGTGGATATCATTACATGAACAATACATAATAGATGGGGATACATACAAGAGGCATACAATGCCACACGAATACAACATCATCATACATAAGATTACCATCCGACTACGGATGAAACACAAACAGAAACTCAAACGACATCCACCCTGCTAGCCCAGGCTGCCGACCTGGAACCTATCCCTGATCGAAGAAGAAGCAGAAGAAGAACTCCGAAACAAGCAAGCATCGCTCTCGCGTCATGATCATCGCATAACCTGTACCTGCAACTGTTGTTGTAGTAATCTGTGAGCCACGAGGACTCAGCAATCCCATTACCATGGGTATCAAGACTAGCAAAGCTTAAAGGGTAAGAAAGGGGTAAAGTGGAGAGGTTGCAGCAGCGACTAAGCATATATGGTGGCTAACATACGCCAATAAGAGCAAGAAGAGAGCAAATGGATCGGTCGTGAAGCTAGCAATGATCAAGAAGTGATCCTGAACTCCTACTTACGTCAAACATAACCCAAAACCGTATTCACTTCCTGGACTTCGCCAAAAAGAGACCATCACGGCTACACACACGGTTGATGCATTTTAAATCGGATCTGGTGTCAAGTTATCTACAACCGGACATTAAAAAATTCCCATCTGCCCATAACCGTGGGCACGGCTCTCAAAAGTTTATAACCTGCAGGGGTGTCCCAACTTAGCCCATGATAAGCTCTCGCGATCAACGAAGGATATACCTTCTCCCAGGAAGACCCGATCAGACTCGGAATCCCGGTTTACAAGACATTTCGACAATGGTAAAACAAGACCAGCAAAGCTGCCCGATGCGCCGACAATCCCGATAGGAGCTGCACATATCTCGTTCTCAGGGCAACACCGGATGATACATCCTACGAGTAAAACCAAACCTCGAGTTTCCCCGAGGGGGCCCCGCAGTCTACTCGGTTCGGACCAACACTTAGACAAGCATTGGCCCGGGGGGGCTAAAATAAAGATGACCCTCGGGTTGGCCGACCCAAGGGAAGGGTACAGGTGGTGGTGAGGCAAATGGTAAAACCAAGGTTGGGCCTTGCTGGAGGAGTTTTATTCTAAGAGAACTGTCAAGGGGGTCCCATAAATCACCCAACCGCGTAAGGAATGCAAAATCCGGGAACATAACACCGGTATGATAGAAACTAGGGCGGCAAGAGTGGAACAAAATACCAGGCATAAGGCCGAGTCTTCCACCCTTTACCAAGTATATAGATGCATTAATTAAATAAGAGATATTGTGATATCCCAAGATAATCCTGTTCACCATGGAGCAATCTTCAACTTCACCTGCAACTAACAACGCTATAAGAGGGGCTGAGCAAACCGGTAACATAGCCAATCAACGGTTTGCTAGGAAGGGTGAAAAAGGTTAGAGGCTGACATGGCAATTTGGGAGGCTTGAAGAGCAAAGGATAGGTAGCGCAGCAAAGCGATAGAACGAAGCATCTAGCATAGCAATGATAGTAGTGAGATCCAGGGTAGCGGTCATCTTGCCTGAAATCCCGCTAGGAAGAAGAACGAGTCCATGAAGAAGACGAACGGGAGTAGTCGAACGAATCCTCACAATCGCAACATTACCGGAACTAAGAAGCAACACCGGAAAGAAAGAAACAACATGGTAAATGCACAAGCATAGACATGGCATGATGCACAAACAAATATGATGCATGTCCGGTTTAATGAGGCATGGCATGGCAAAGTGCAACAAATAACACTACAAATTAAGTGGAGCTCAAAGTGCAACGAGTTGCATATTGACGAAACACCACCTCGAGTTATTAGTTCGCTCTTGTTTATGCACCCAACAATATTAAATGTTGTTAAACATGGCAAGAGGTGAGGCATAAGTAAACTAACTATTTAGGCAAGTTTAAATGAGGCCGGAACAATGAACAACAATTCCGGAAAATCCCCATATGCATATTTTGAATTTGGTACTGTTCTGCCCTAAAACATATTTTATTATTGTTAAACAGGAAAATAAAGTGCACCATGTTAAACTAGAGATTTTTCCACCCCATTTACATATAAAGTTTATTAAATTTGGAACTACGGTTATTTAGTTATGAAATAAATCATTTTAACATGGCATTTTAGCAAATTTAAACAAATAGCAAGTTAAACATCTTAAACATGGATGAAAGTGGCATATTATTAATCTACACAAAATTCTAAGCATTTTACATATATAAATTATTTACAAAAGATGCATGGTTTGTGAGTAATTAAATGCATGAACTAGGAGGGTTTTTCTGTAAAACGGTTATATCACTGGATAATAGCTAAAATCGAAGATCTGGAAAAAGACGTACGCGGGCTGAATCTGGCTGGCCCGATAGGTGGAAAAAACCAGAGGAGGGGTGCTGGGGTGTGGCCTCACCCATGGGCTGAGGCCCGGTCAGTGTGGCTGGCTTGGCGTGGGGAGATAGATGGAGGGCGAGCTAGGCCTTGGCGCTTGTCCACGCTGGCGCCAGATCGGGTCAACAACAGAGCGGCGCTCGTCTTGTCGCTCGAAGCAGAGGAAGCAGGGCGCTGGCAGCAGGGTCTTGGCGCGGAGGGGCTCGCGGTCGATGGCGCGTCACCGGGGCGGCGCAGGTGATGGCAGGGAGGAGAATCTGGCGAGGAAGCGGCTTGGCGGCCCCGGGCTTGAGGAGGCCGAGGTCAACGAGCGAGGGGCTCGTCTCCCTCGCAGAGAGACGAGGCCGGCAGCGGCCGCGCTGGAATGGGGGGGGGGGGACGATGGCGCCCTCGGGCGGGTGAGGAACGATGGGCAGACCCGAGGCATGGCGAGGACGCGGATCCGGCAGGGGCGGCTCCAGGGATGAGGTGGTGATGCTCCTGTTCGAAAAGACATAGACAGAGAGATGTGAGGCGAGGCAGAGAACGAAGAAGGGAGGAAACAAGAAGAAGAGGAGGACAGGGAGAAGGAGCGGGCGGCCTGGCCTAGCAGATTAGCACGGAGGAGCTTCTCGGCCTCGAGGTGCTTCTTGAAGCGGTTGACGTGGTGCAGGAGAAAACAGATGCCTCGGGCATCGGTTGCAGGAGCGAGAGGCCATAGGCGCAGGGCTTCTCGGCCTTGGGTTGTTGCTCGACGGTGGCTCGCAGGCCATCAGCGTGGAGGACGGGCAGAGGAGCGTACGGGGCTGTAGGAGAGGAGAAAGGGGCGCGTCGGGGAGGCTGAAGACAAGCGCCATGGGCTGCAGGAGCTCGGGGCGGAGCTCTCCCACTCGGGCGCGAGGGACTCGGGCACGAGGAGGCTGGCAGCGAGATGAGGAAGGGAGCTGGGGAGCTACGAACGCGGCGAGGACCAAATAGGGGAGGCGGGGGAGCTGATGGTTGGGTGGAAATTTGGATCGGGGAAGATCCCGAGAGACAAGAGGAGTGGCAGCGCGAGGTGGAGGATTGGATGGGACAACGTCCTAGGATCTAGGGTTAGGATGCTATATATATACAGCGAATGGGTAGGCTTAGAGTCATTCTCGTCCCTTCGATCGAAATTGGACGGTGGAGAATAAATAGGCAGGGAGTCCAAATAATAAAACGGAGTTGTTTTGTAGACATTTGGGGATGATCCGGACTCATTGGTCATGACAGTCGGGTCGGGTCCAGGAGAAGTTTTTGGACGTGCGCGAGGGGAGGTATGTGCACTGTGCACAGAGGTTCAAATGGCCGGACAACAAACGAATGGTCGGTCTTGAGAAAGGTCAACAGAGACGAGGAAGAAGCGGCAACTATCCACGGGTGCAAGTTTTTTTAAGAAAACATGCGATGCGGTGCTCATGATGACATGATGAATGTGACAAACAAAAATAAAACACACATCGAACACGAAATATATGGAAGTCTTCTGGGTCGTCGATCTCGGGGCGTTACAATATGCTGGTAGGTTGGCTTAGTTGGGTTTTTTAGGACGAGTAATGCTACACCTACGTAATCCCAGTTACATAATTAACATAATGTGAAACGTGTGAGCTGTTGATTGTAGATTGGGGGAGGGAGGGGCCCGCCACCATGAAAATCAGGGGATGAGAGAGAGAGGCAATTTACGTTAACCCTTTCGTAGGTTCCTGTAGATGTAGAAAGATGTGAAATGCGTGAATGTGTAGTGGACGTACTATTGGAGTGCCTAAGATTATTTGTGTATGTATAGACCCTATGTGTTTATTTTACTTCGCATGTTAGATTTATCTCGGTTCAATAAAAAGCAGAGTTGGTGATGATGGTGTGCCTGTCATCCTGCAATATAGGCCGTCCGATCTATATCTAACGGATAGGAAGGAAACTGTGACAATTTACCCGCACCCTCTCCACATTTGCAGACACGGCTTTCCCTTGTTCATCCTTTTCTCCCACAAGATCTTGATCTTCCGTGCAACGCACGGGCATCTTGCTAGTACTCCTACAATATGTATATTATTGTGAAAGTTCATATACACCGGCCGAGATTAATGCAAACACGGCAAATTTTCATTACATTTCGAACTTTTATAGGACAAAAAAATAAAAGAAACCCGACCCTAAACCTATTCTATGGCGGCGACCGACGTCCTCCATCTGCGATCTCTATGTACGGGGGCGGGGTTCAAGACCCGTGAAATGAAGGTGCGGTCTCCGGCGAGGAAGAGTAGAACACGGGATACGGACCGGCCAGTTGGCACACCATGCCCTGTCGCCTCCCTTGTCCTACTCATCCTCGGAGGAGTCCCCAACCTCGGCGGTACCGGACGTTGGACGGCGCCAAGTAGGACGTGTGGCTGATGGTGCTCCCATCGTCGGCCACCAGCGTGGCCACCGCTTGTGCGGTCGCGTCCATGTCCGGCTACACCGCTATTGCGTCGCGAGAGGCGACTTGAGTGAGGGCCGCGACCTCGAGGTTCATCCCCGAAGACAAGCTCTCCCGCAGAGCGTTCGCACTTGCGGTCATGGCGGATGTGGTGCCAGGTAGGAGGATGATGCGCTATGGTGTGGAGGTTAGCTGGGCATTGCCGCTTTAAGTAGCGCATTCCGGTGAGGCCAAGCGTCCGGGTGCGTCATTAAGTCGCCAGAGTTGGGCCCTCGGGCACCGAGCCTCTTAACGATGACATACGAACGGATGGCATGAATGCGGGCAGCTGGCGCCAGCTGGGAACGCACCGTGCAACGGTGCGAGGGACGAGGGTTTTGGTGTGCCAGGGTAGTCAGCTCCGGTCGTGGCAACGTTGGAGATGCCCTTTGCTCACATGCGATCCCCACATGTCATTAAAAAAGCAAGACGACCCGGCATGGTCTCAGGTCCATAGGATGCAGTTGGCCGCGCTACACCACTCCGCTGACGCGTCATGGCGCCCTGTGCATCCTCGACGAGCCGGGTGTTGGAGTGTATTTGGATTGTGGCTAAAGTGCACCTTACCAAAATTTTGGTCATGACCCAAAGATTTGTCTTTGTTTGGAGGGTTGCCATTTTTTTGGCATGCCAATGAACTCTAGCCAACTCTAGTTCATTTTTCTTGCTAATGTCGGCCAAATTATGGGCAACCAATACCTCAACCAAAATTTTGGTCATGACCCAAAGATTGGTCTTTGTTTGGATGGTTGCCATTTCTTTGGCATGCCAATGAACTCTAGCCAACTCTTGTTCATTTTTCTTGCCAATGTCGGCCAAATCATGGGCAACCAATACCTCAACCAAAATTTTGGCTACCCAATGCTTTGATGGGGCAACCTTGGGCACAAACCAAACGCCACCCTCGGCACATTGAAACCGACCGTGTCTAGCGACGATATGAGCGTGTCCCTCACCGCGGTCGCCGTGTCCAGAGGCGGTTCTGGAGCTGCGCCCCGTTGTTGGCCCCAATGATCCACATGAACGGTTGTCGGTGGCGAGGAGGTCATGGGCCAGCTCCTCCATTGGACTAGTCTGTGCTACATCATCCCGACGGGTGTGCCCCACATGTCGGTTTCCCTATTTTCCCGGCCATATTCGAGCGTCAGTGCTCCGCATTACGCATTAGGCCTTTCACTATGTAGGCCAAGCGAGACAACTTGTTGTTTATTTGAGCCGTTCAAGTATAATCATGTGGCGTTTGCTTATTTCTCATTCCTCTCCAACCCTCTTCTCCATCAATCATGTCGCCCTCCAGTCGAGTCCATCCTCCCGCATGCCTCATTTGAACATTCCGCCGAGTATCATTCGCATGTACCCACCCTAGTCCTCTTTCAATAGATCTCCGGACCCCGAGATGAAATCGAGAGGGAACGAGTGGGGGCACGTGATACCTAAGGCGGATTCAAAATTTTGAACCGGCGATCATAGCATCCGCAAATCATATATAAACGGTATTCAATGTTTGTTTCGTTTTTGAACGTAAAATATACTCCCTCCTATCCTTTCTAGTTTACATATAAGTTTTATATGTAGTCAAAGTATCTCTACTTTGATCAAAAAGGTATCAACATTCAACTACGCCCAACCAATATTGTTAGATTCGTACGTACTCCTAGATTTGTACTCGAGATGGTTTCCAATTTGACTATTGACAAGATTAATAGTACATGAGATGTATAATGTGAAAATTATATCATTGGAAACTCCTTTCACATACAAATTTGATCGTATGCTTTGTGTAAGTTGCATGTCATATATTATTACTCCAACATTTGGTCAAAGTTAGCCTCGAAAAACGCATTAGACCCTGTATGCTTTGTGTAAGTTGCATGTCATATATTATTACTCTAACATTTGTGTAAGTTGCATGTCATATATTATTACTCTAACATTTGGTCAAAGTAGTATAGTGGAAGTGGATCCTCTGATGTAGGTATCCCTGCCTTACCCTCCCTTGCGGTCACTTACTGGCGGACCCCATGCTTGCTAGGCCCCGCATGTCAGTTACTCAATGGGTTCGGCCACATCAGGGGATCCTCATCCATAGTATACTCCCTCTGTTTTATTTACTCCACATAAAACAGAGGGAGTGGTGGTATAATAAATGACGCAGGCGGGGGAGGGGGAGGGACGTCGGTTTGCTCTCAACTGCGGTCCCACAAGACGAAGCACGTTCCATTCGGTGAGCAACGTGGAGGGTCCAGCGTGCCGGACTACAACGCGAACGCGACAAGAGCGATGTACAGTCGAAACCGATTGACCGATCATCACTGGAACCACTATTCACACCAGAACCTTCGCTGCTCGGCCTACACCAGCCACTGCCCTAAAACCACACCAAATCTCCAGCCCATTCCCCCACCTTTCGATCCCCTAGCCCGCATCAAGCGTCCCCTAGTTCGCCAGAAAGCCATGGTGCGCCGCAAGATCACTTACTACAAGATGCTGACGCCGGAGCGCCGCGCAGAAATCGCGGTGGCGGTCGGGGCCACAAACTTCCGTTCCCAAGCTCGCTTTGCGGTGGGCCAATCCCCGAGTTCTCTGGAACCAAGCTACGAGGAGGAGGAAGCCGATCCAATATTCATGGCGGAGGTCGCGGCACAGAAGGCCCCCGATGGGTATGAGATGATGGACGTCGACTTCGTGCCGGTGTCCGAGTCCCCCATGGTGCAGACGAACCAGCGGTTCAACATGGCGATACTAAAGGAGGACCGGGAGGCAGAGGCTCAACTCGACAAGGAGCGCGCGCATGCCTCTGCCATCGAGGCTCTCCTGCAGGTGGAACCAGATGTTGTGGATGTGAACCGGGCGGCGGAGGCTCAACTTGAGGCGGAGCGCACGGATGCCGCTGCCATTGAGGCCCTCCTGCACGCGGAACCGGACGTCCTGGACTTGAACCGGGCGACAGAGGCTCGACTCGACGCAGAGCGCGCAGATGCCTCTCTCATCGACGCCCTCCTGCAGGTGGAACCGGACGTCCTGGACTTGAACCGGGCGGTGGAAGCTCGACTCGACGCGGAGCGCGCGGATGCCGCTCTCATCAACGCCCTCCTACAGGCGGAACCGGACGTCCTGGACTTGAACCGGGCGGCGGAGGCTCGACTTGACGCGGAGCACGCGGATGCCATTGCCATTGAGGCCCTCCTGCAGGCGGAACCGGATGTCCTCGACTTGAACCGGGATGTGCTCTCGTCCGTGCAGAGCGCCCGCACACTCCGCTTGAACGAGTAGCTGGAGGCCGAGGAGAACCACGGTGCGGAGACACACGTCGGCAGCGATGGCTGGTTTGCGCCGTCAGCCAAAGACGACAAGGTCGTCTCTTTCCGCGAGCAGTGATATTTTTTCTTTATGTTGTTGTTTTTATGGATCTTTTGCTGTGCAAAAACATATATTTGTTATGCAAGTCGCCTGACATGGGTCAGTCTACCATTTCAAGCGATTGGATGAATATCCTACGTATCCTAACCCTTCTTTCCTTCTTCCTCACCTCTTCTTCTTCCCCAACAGACCACCGCACGGGCCGTACGGATACTCCCCAACATGAGGTTGGATAAACATACTCTATGAACGAAAATTATGTGTCAGCGATAGGATGGCTGAGTTTGGTTTGTTCACATGCGACAACACGTGTCAGTGAGGGTGCGTTCCCTTGGTTGGGTTTGCGGCGTGCAGGAGCGACTGTGTGAGGGTGCGGTGCGACCGCGACAGCCGTGCGCAAGTGTACCTCCTTCCCATTTTGAAAACTTTGGGCAAGCTTGGCAAAAATGTGTGGTGAAGTTTGGCAATGCAAGGCCTAGACCCAAATAGGATAAGTACGTACGTACTAGGAGTACTAGTGTTAAAAAAGAAAGGCGGTGTTTTCCTTTGATACAAATCCTCGTTTCACGTGTCAATTAATGCGTATTTTTTTCTCGAAAGACCAAAGAGCTAACCATCTCACTCCTCATCGCTTGATTAAAGCAGCGCCGTGCAAACGAACCTTCTCACTTCTGCATGCATGCAGGGGATATTAATGTCCTTGGTTGCTAACCCCATCAATTTTGCCTCGATTAGTGTTAGTGGCCCTTTGCAAATTGTAATTTTGATATACTAGCCTTGTGTACAAAAAAATGGAGGTAGTAACTATATTTGAATTCCTTGCCCATTGCGGTGACGTCGATGATTTTTTTTGTGGTTTGGCGAAGTGCGTTCGACGGAGAACACCATTGAGGGAGACCACGGTAAGTCGTTCACAAGTGCCGCCTGCAAGCCGAGACAACCGCCTTATTTGCATCCAGGAAGTCCTTTACTAGTACTACTACTAGGAGTACTAGTGCGGTGAGATGGTTTCTCGAAGAAGACGATGGAGAAGCGGAGTCAGCGAAGAGTGAAATGATGGTTGCTTCATCCGTGCTTTGTGATTTGACGCCTCACTGCTTTGTGATTTGTGATAGAAGGGATAGGGGAGTAGAATTTGTGCTCTATACTGTACTACATGCGTCTAAGCATGGGAGAAAGAGGAGAGACGTTGCATTTTTCTATTCCTTCAATCAATCAATCAGGGAGCTTCGGTTCCATCTTTTTGGCTTTAGCAACACCGTCCACAATGGTTCCCATGATGCCAAAAGCTATTTACACATTTGGCTACACATTGTGGATGCCCTTAACCGTACCACTTGGTTTTGCTCCTGTGTGCTATCTATACAAATCTCAATTATATTGATCTAAAAAATTATAGAATCAAGATTAGTAAAAAGGAGGTGATTTTTCCGCGCGGATGGCGGGGGAGGTTTCTTATTTGAGCAATGCTACATCCACATAATGGTTTATGTAAAGTTACGAACTGATGTGATGTGGGACTATTTGATTGGATTAAAGGAGAGGATTAGGCCCACCCCACCTGAAAATCAGGGGGGCATATATAGATTAGATGGAAAGTATACGTAGCAGCTACGTAGCCCTTTGTAAGTCTAGGATTAGGCTTCTTATTTTCGGAGGACGTTGTCCTGGCGGTTTGCTAACATGCGGTCCCACGTGTCAGTGCTTTACCAAGCCGATCCGCATCCCACATGAGGCAGAACAACGACAGAAGCAACACGTGGTTAAGTTGAAGAAGATGAGGGAGAAGCGGATTCAGCAACGAGTGAAATGATGGTTGCTTCGTCCCTCCAACTTCCTTTTTTTAGCATTATTACTTCGTCCCTCCAACTTAACTGCGGGAAAGGTGCCGGCGCCATGACTGGGGTGCTTCACCCCGGCTGCTCTGCACTGTATTCTGGTATGGCACATGGACCTGGTAGCCTTATGTCCCACATGTCGGCGAAAGGGACTAGAAGATTTATGAAAGCGAGCGCTCCACTCTTATGACGGAGGAGTAGACGACACGACGGCCCAGTGAACTGTCACTTATACTGTATAGTACTATAGTATTGTTGTTTCGCACGATCCATCGATACAAACCCGATTAAACAGGAAAGGGCGGGATTTCTCCCGCGCGGTAGATGATACTGGCCATACATTTCAAAGGCAATTTTAATGTATGCAAACTGAGTAATTATAAGTAACTAGCAAGATGCCCGTGCATTGCATGGAATATCAAGATGCATTTTTTTTTATAAAACACATGTTGTGATTGACCCATGCGGAAGTAATCCCATGTGTAAAAACTAATGATATCTCGAGAAAGAGAGATAAGGTGAGGAGGAGTGGGACGTGGTGGTGATTGGTGGTTGGACTGAGCGAAGGCATGGGGATGGACGACGCCAGCAGTGGCCCCCATGCCAGATTGTTCCATATGCTTGCTTTTTTAATTGCTCAACAATGAGGTTGTGGGAGATAAGGATGAACGCGGGAAGGCCTTATCTGCAAATATGGAGAGAGGTGCGGGTATCTTTTTGCAAAATTGCCATAGTTTGCTTTCTATCCGTCAGATATAGATCGGACGGTCTATGTTACAAGATGGCAGGCACACCATCATCACCAACTCAGTTTTTTATAAGACTAGAGACAATATGATATCTAGTAAAACTAAAAACACATATGATTTATTGTGTTAGAGTGTAGTACTAGTGCTGTATTGCATAGTTGTTAGATGTAACATGCGAGAACATGTAGAGATGTAGTTTTGGAGGGCCTACAGAGAGAAAAGCGTAATACGGTCACCGAACTTCAGAATAAGATGATTACGGTCACTATATACATTTTGTGGTGATTATACGGTCACTTGCTCACAGTTCAGCATCGGATTGCACTCTGTTGACTGGCCAAATAGTCTGCGTGGCGCCATGTTGACTAGTTAAATTGACCATGTTCCTTGTGGGTCCCACCTATCAGTTCGCATAGGAAAAGGTCAGATAAACACAAATTTACGCAGGCGCGACAAGGCTCCAACCCGTGCGCGGGAATCACCTAGTTGTGTATGTGTCTGTCAGGGCCTGATGTGTGCGCATGCACGTGTAGGTTGAGCACTTGAGCGTGAGAGTGTGTGTTGGTCGTGTGGTGTACTGGTGTGTGCATGCATGTGTGCGTGTGCGCGTGAGTGTTGCGTGCGTGCGTGGCTGCATGTGTATGTATGAGTGTTGCGTGCGTGCGTGGGTGCATGTGTTTGTGTGAGTGTTGCGTGGATGCAGTTCGTGTGCATGCGTGTGTGTGTGTATAATCACCACACCAGCTCATGTGTGTTAAAACAGACGGCTCAGCATACCAATACAAGGCCACCTTGTCCGCTGTGCCCGCGGTCATGACTTCGGACCACCGCCCAAGTATTTTTTTTGTCGTTTGTTTTCATTCTTACTAGCAAGATGCCCGTGCGTTGCACGTAACGTCAAGATGCATTTGTATGACTTGTTTATCTTGTGAGAGAAAAGGATGAACGAGGGAAGGCCTTATTTGAAAATGTGGAGAGGTGTGTGGGTACCTTTTTGCAAAATTGCCATAGTTTCTTTCCTATCCATCAGATATAAATTGGACGGCCTATATTGCAGGATGGCAGGCACACCATCATCACCGACTCTGTTTTTTATAAGAGTGTATTTTATGTATTTTATAAGAGTGTAGATGTAGAGTAGATACAAGTCGACAGGTGGGCACGATGGTAGTGAGATAATGTGATGCAACAATAGAGGTGCCACGTGGAGCGTTTAACCGGTCAACTAGTCATGTCATGAGCAAATACAGAGTTGTACGGTGAGCCCGTGACTGTATAATAACCACTAAATGTAAATGGTGACCGTAATGAGTGGATTCTGAAGTTCAATGTACGTATCGTGCTTTCACTTCAAATACAATGATCGTCATTGCATATATCGCGAGAGAAAGATGAAACATGCGTGAATTTTCTGGGGCTTACTTTTAGAGGACATGGAGATAGTTTTGTGTGCATATGTGAAAGGGGCGTACAGGGGGGGTATGCGATGGAGAGAGAGATGCTCTTCGTTTCTCTTTATTATGAATAGCTTTGTATATAGTATAAAAATATACAAATTCACAGTGCGGAATAAATATCATTCTGGGCACCATGCAATGCAAATTAGCGTTCGTACTCCTCCATATAACTTTGTAATGTTGTATATATGTAGAAACTCTAAAATAATTTTTTGGCTACACTTTATTCAAGAGGAATGTTGTATGCGAAATAAACGTGAAGAGAGGGTTTTTTAGATCAATGGGGTACGTGATGTAACATGTGTAAATGTGTAGTTGATGCATTTGGCGGGGCCTAGAGAGGTATGTGTGTATTACGTATTCGAGAGAGGCATGGATAGAAGGGCCGACAGGGGGGGAGAGATAGCACGAGAAATGAGAGTGGTCTAGAGAGAGAGAGATGAATATGACGTCACGACAAGAGGTTCCATTCCCTTGAGTGTGTATATGCAAGGGGGAGGGAATAGAGGCACGAGGAGAAATTTTCTGTGTGTGTGGTGTTAGTGTTGGTATGTGTGGGTGTGAGAAGATAATGAGACGTGGGGGCAGAGGGTGTGTCACCGCGTGAGGTCCGGTGGGTCGAGGTGAGGCCCTTCATTCGGTTCTGTCCTGCGCCACATTGGTCGGCCCGTGACACATTTAGGAAGACCCATGGATGACTAGTCGTACAAGACAAAGATAGCAGAATTGTGAAGGACTCTGTGTCCACTGACAAAGCCGGCTAGGATTTGTAACCCTAGGTTCTCGGACTAAGGTAACCCCTTTATCTCTGATATTACTATTCATCCAACCTAACTTTAAGGGGCATCCTACAGAATGCTCTGCTAGAATCATACTCATCGATTAGGAATAGAGGTGTGAGACAATGCGTGAGAGACAGGCGTAAAGATAATGTGCGTACATGAGACGCGTAGGCAGGTCCATGTATATAGAAAGGGTCGATGAGGATTGTGCATGTGTATGTTTGCGAGAGGAAGAGTGCTTGTAATAAAGGTTAGTGAAAATAGTTTTAAATGGTTACGAGAGGGAGGGAGGGTTATATCTAGAGCATGTGTTCGAGAAAGACACCTCGGAAGAGAGTGTGTGAGCATGTGTGAGAGACCACCGATGGAGAGTGAAACTACACGTAAAATACTGCTCTACGTATTGATTAAAGATATAAATTGTATCCAAATATTAGGATGGGATCATGATATTTGCAATTCGTGTAAGGAGCGGTCATTCATCCATCAGACATCTAGATTCTATCGAATTTGAGCATGTCTATGTTATTATTCGACACAATTGATCCACATAGTTAGTATTTTGAACTCCATACAATGCATCGCTTTAGCAATCGAATATAAATGTGAGTATAGTTCATGTTGTGTGTGTAAACCACATTATACATACGAAAGTCACACAATGGACATTATAAATAGCTACCTATGAACTAGCATACATTTGAATTCAACTTAAGGTGGTTTAAAAATATCGAATTCAACATGAAGTTCATTCAATTATTTGAATTTGATATCATGGCATTTGTAAACCATACCTAAATTATGGGGGCACCAATCTTTGCTCTGATTTTACATAGTAGCATATGTAGTCGTGTACAAAATAGATTCAAATTTAGCTCCTCCATTCCAAAATAATCGTAGTTATAGGGTTTTCAAGTGTCAAAATTTCAAAAAGAAGCGGATAATTTAATGAGGTTTTCAAACATACAAGGTCAAATATAATGTTGTCTATTTAGGTCAATCCTCATAGTTCAAGAGTACTCTAAACGTGAATGCTTGTGTTCCAAAATTTCAAACGAAGCACCAAAAGAGCCTCTACTCGTACGAAACCGCGTGAGACCAATGTTTGGTAGTACAAGGAAATTACTTTTCTAATAACTCCGACCCATGAAACCTACCGGCCCGACATCCAAAGGTCTAAACCGGGGTAGGTTTGTAGCTTCATCTAGACGCCATGCAACCGCCTCCGAAAAACATTCATACACAATGGCCGCCTAAGAACACATGCGCGCGGCCGAAATCGCTCCCGCACACTATTTGGGACACCTGGGATTACCATCCTACCCCCGACCCACAATAGGTCCGATATTTAAGAGGGGGGCAAAGTTTGTACTTTCCCAAAATTTCAAACAAGCGCATCCCATCTTCTGTTCAAAAAAGCCAAAAACAAGCGCGTCCCAGACCGAAACATGGTTCCCCCCCACCCGTCTGATTCCCCATTCGTACTCCGTGGGCGCCAAAACTACCTCTCCACCAGCCGCGAAACCCCGGTGTCCTCCGTACGCCACCCCATCCCACCCATCAACCGCCGCCCTCCTCCATCACGCCGAAGCCGATACCCCGACGTCGTCGTACACCGCAACCTCAACCGCAACGCCCTCCACGGCTAGTAGTTGAAGCTGAGGCCGAGCCGTCCGTACCCGAGCCAGTTCAACCACGCCGTCATGCGCCTCACCGCTGCCGCTCCAACTTCGCCACCCTCCACCGCACCGGAGCTATTCCTGCTACGCCGTCCTTCGCCGCCTCGGATCTGCTTCCCCTCCACCGACATACGGCCACGGCAAAACAATCAACAATTTGGCCATGGGTTCGTCCAAGCCTGCACCCTCCAGAACATCGGTTTCCCCGTTAAAAAGATGAAGATCGGCGCGACATGTGGAGGTGACCACATCGCAACCGAAAAAGCTACTCCTCTTCCCTTATTCGTGCAAATCTTACGTCTCTGCTTGCACGGTATTCATCCCAGAGAAGACACTAGTGGACCGCTTCTTCTTGATACTAGATGTTCCTAGTAACTCGCGACGCACAAGGTTTCTCCTCATATACTATTTCACCTTAGCTAGAGGTCCGTCTCCCCCCTGAATTTCAATTTCTGGCCAGTTGATTCCCAATTAATGGAAGCATTCCCCGGCGTAACAGGCGCTAGTACAACTATTATCCTGGGGAAGCAGCGCCTTGGTGTTTATCTTAGGGGCGTGTGCGGCCTAGAGCTACTGGCGCCCGATCTGGAGGTCGGCCGGGATTAAAGGGATGGCCTGGGGGCGCTGCCAAGCACGGCGGTGGTGTGAGGTCGATGGGAGGGCGGGGCGGCGGAGGCAGGGGTCTGGGCCGGTGGTCGCTCGCGGTTCGAGAAAGATCGGCAACAGTGACTGGCGGGAGGTAGATGAAGGCCATCTGCCCGTTCCTTATAGATCGGATGGTTCATTAAAAAATCGACTGGCCTATTTATTTTCAGTCGATTGTTATCTTAGATATGACCACATGTGGTGGTGTGCTGGAGGAGTACCTGCATTTCCTATGCTCATATATTACAAAATCATACGGAGTAGAATCTAATTTTGTTTGCCATGCAATGTTGTAGAGCTATCATATGTCTCCTGTCATTTATTTTTCAGCCACTTGCTATCTGCTACTTTTATAGTGCACTAGTTCTGCACACACTTCACCCATACTCTCACTATTGTGTTTTTATGCAAGGTTATTTCAGAGTCTGCCTCGAGAGAAGCAAAAAAGAAAAGAGACAAGTCGTGCCAGCTTTCTACGCGACTAGGCACGACACGTTACAGCGCTATAAAGGGTGCAGTGTCAGCAGATGGAGACGGTAAACGTAGCTCTAGAGTTGATAACCTCGCTCGCAATGAACCACCATCCCAGGTGCTTGCTTTAACTTCGCGGTGTCATATGTGGTTGCATGTTCCATATGGTGTCTAGCATGTATTCGAAAGGCCGAAGTCGGTCTTTATTAAGATAAGGAAAGATATTTTTTACACGAACCACCATCCTGTGAGCACCAAAAGACAAATAGCTAGTCAGGGCACTGGCCGAGCCAGTGACAAGCCCAGCAAAGATAGGCATCACCTGGAAGCCAACTAAAAAGCTGCGATGGTGGCGAAGCAGCCCGCCTCCCACCAGGCTCTCAGGTCCAAGATGATCATGCTCACCACTCCAGCCGGATGTCTAGCTTGTATTGCTTCCAATTTGGTTAAATTGCATCTGCTTAGCTTACACATTATACCTTTGAATATGACATGCCTTTCTGTTTTTGGTACATACTAGTACATCTGTGTATTAACCATGTTCTTACATCAAACTAATGTTCTTGTGTATCCCTCATCAATCACTTATGATGAGGCAGGCAGGCAAGGGGACTACTCCTCATTTAAAGAATGCAGCGTCAGCCTCCCGACATGATTCTCAAGAAACAGAAATGCTAGATGAAGATAGTGAACGTAGCTCTATAGTTGATTACAACATTTCCCCTGCATCGCAGGTGCTTGCGCTAACTTGGCAGCGTGATATGTGGTTGCATGTTGCATATGGTTTCTAGATTGTAATTCTTCCAATCTGGTTAAACTGCATGTGCTAGTCTGCTTAGCTTATACATTATAACTGTTAATGTGACATGCCTTCCTATATTTAGTACATAGTACATCTGTCTATTAAGCATGTCCTTACATAAAACTATTGTTTTTTTTGTATCCTGCATCAATCAACATGAAGAGACACTTTTAGTATATGCAGTGTGATATTATTTGCATCTTTCATATGATTTATAGCATGCGCTGCTTCTAATTTGTTGAAATTACATTTATAGCATATCTTTCATGTGGTGTCTAGCTTGCATTGCTTCTTATTTGCTGGAATGGTTTCTGCTTAGTTTACACAAATAGTTGTGAACATGCCATGCGGTCCTGTTTTTCGTACATATTCCATCCTGGTATCATGTGTTTGCCTTACATCAAAGTAGTGATTGTCAGTATCATGCATGAATGCGTTCTGAAGAGAGAATTTTATTGCTTTTTCTTGTCTGTTTTACTTGACAATTCAAAATCAATAAAGCGGAAGGAAGTTAGCAAGGCAGCGGATAAAGGTGCTCCTTCCGAATGGAGGGCATCTACAGGTTCTACTCCTCCACAACCCCAAGATGATTTCCAAGACAACACATGCATAGACACTCAACAAAGTTCTGTTTATGATGAGCACGTCTCCCCTAGTGGAGCATCACTGGTTCTCCCTCTAACTTGACACTGTTATATGTGGTTGCATGTTATGTGTGATGTCTAGCTTGTATTGCTTCTAATTTTGTTGAATTCCATCTGCTTACTTTACACATTATACTTGAATAAGACACATGTTCCTATTTCTAGAACATACAATATATGTCTATCACACCGTGTTCTTACATCAAATTACTATTGTTGTGTAACCTACAACAATCACTTATCATAAGACATGTTCTCACATTCTTTTCTAGCTTGTACTACTAATTTGTTGAAATGGCACTTATGACGAGACAGTTTTAACTTGGTAGAGTGATATTCATTTCATCTTTCATATGGTGTCTAGCTTTCATTGCTTCTAATTTGTTGAAATGCCTTCTCCTTAGTTTACATATCATAAGCTGTGAATATGCAATGTTGTGGATATGCAATGGCACTAATGACGAGAGACCTCTAACATGGTAGTGTGATGTTGTTTGCATCTTGCAGATGATTTATTTCTTGTACTGCTTCACATTTGTTTAAACGCCATTTATGATGAGACACTGTTAACTTGGTAGAGCGATATTTGTAGCATCTTTCATATGGTGTCTACCTTCCATTGCATTGCTTCTAATTTGGTGAAATGTCTTCTTCTTAGTTTACACATCATAGTTCTGGTTATCTCTTTCGTCCTATTTTTCATACATATTACATCCTCCTATCATGTGGCTATCTAACATCAAAGTTCAGTTCGTCTGCATCATGCATCAATTTTTTCTGAAGAACTAAATTGTTATTCGTTTTTCTTGTCGGCTTGACTTAACATGGCACAGAGAAAGAGGAAGAAACATAGAATGGCAGGGAATGAGAAGCGGATGAATCTTGCAGATTCTTCTGGTACTAATGGTGCAATAGAAGGTCAAAGTCCAGCGGAAAATTCTACAAACACGACATCCCATGCTACACGAGTTGCAAAAAAAGCCAAACAGAAACAAATAGCTGCCACCAAACAAGCAGAGACAGCCCTAGTTCTTGCAACACCTACCACGGTACTACCAGCTGCACAACTTACTCGTGCGTCAACTGAGCTAGCAGCACGTTCCCAAGCTCCCTTGCCACCTGACACTACTTCCCAAGCACTCTTGACACAAGACGAGTTGGCAATATCAGATGAACCTTGTGAGCTTCAACAGCAAGAAGGTAGTTGCTGGAGTCAAGTTACAGTTGCATGCTTCTTTATATGTAGTCTCACAGTTTGATGTACACTAACACTTCCTATGTTCATTGTTGGACTAGCACCTAGGCGCAAGAGGAAACAAACATCAGGGATAATGCTCGATAGGTTAATTAAATCTAGAGGAGGAAGAATGGAGATCCGTTTTGAGGTAGGTTTAAAAAGGCCACGTGATGCTACAGAGTCAGCCAAGTTAGTATCAGAGGCAGCGGTTGCCGTTAGGTGTCATGTACATATCCTCCCAACATGGATTCAGTACAGGAATGACAAAGACGAAACCCAGTTCAACACCTTCCTCGACCATTTGTCTGTAAGTATGGTTATGTATGGAAACTAGTAATATCGTCTTGCTCTGTCCCATACTTTCTAGGTTGCTGATAATGAGACTCCCATAATTTTCAATAGATGATGTTCAAGTTGGATAGCCAAGATGATGCAACCAGACAAGCTTGCACCCATGTTTTCAAGTCTGCTCTGCGACAGTATCGGTATAACTTGAGGAAAACCCACTTTGAAGGAAAGGCTAACAGTGAACTTACCCAAACATCTCCAGTGGAAAATATATTGGATGAAGACTGGAGGGGCCTTGTTAAACACTGGTCTGATCCGAAGTATCAGGTACATTATATATATGTGATCAGATCACATGTTGAAGTCCTATTTACGCATGTGCCACATAAATCTATCTTCTTGTAGGTGAACTGTTCAAAGAACAAGGCCAACCGTACGAAAGTGAAATTCCAATAGACGATAGGATCTCGTAGCTATATTGCACACTGTGAGGCTCTTGTAATTAGCTGTTGTTTCACTCTTTTTGCTGTACCATATTATCAGATCTATATTGACTTGTTCCAAATGCAGAGGAAAGCCCGCAAGGACCAAAAAGTACATGAACCAAATGCTATGGAAATCTTCAAGGACTGTCACACCAGCAAGAAGAAGGGCATGACTACACCAGTCAAAGCCGCTGTTGTAAGTCCTTAATCCTCATGCCTTTTAACTACTACTTACTCTAACTTGTGCCTTGAACTGCATGGTTTGCAGCCAATGTCTATTACTCTTTTCAATTTTATACACAATTGTCTTAGAGTATCATTGCACCTTACAAGTTTTAAAAGAGAGGAGTGATGTTCCTTTGATCTTGACTTGTAATCTAGTTCTGTGTTGGACTTGCCCACACAACTTTACAATTGCCTGTTTGTCTCTTCTCAGTTGTTTTGTGATATGAATGATGTCATACTGTGCTTACCTTATCATAAAATTCGTCTCTTTATCCTTAGCCCTCAATACAATGTGAAGAAATAGACAATACATTAGTGATGGTACATGGTCATACGTTTGGAACCTGGTTTTATTATGTACTTTGCAATAAAATACAACTAATATTTTACATGGGTTCACCAGAATAAGTTCTGTATATAGACCAAAGCTATTTTGTTTGGTTTTGCTGCCTCCTTAATATCTTCTGTTCTGGTACTACTAATGTAAAAACTCAACTTTTCAGCGAGCTATGGAAAAAATGGTGGAACCGCCACTTTCTGAAGGTGGCGAGGCAACTATAACCGCAATGTCAGCTCTTGCTGTAACACCCACGATGAGGCTATATCTCCCACGTGTCGAAGCACGACTTAGAGGCATAACCGCATTGTGGTTTTGTCGCAAGAAGGGTCATCTTCACACAATCCCATGTAATGAACAAGAATGGGATAAAGAGTTGGCTTACAATCGCCACTTCACACAATAAACATATAATTAATCATACATCAATCAGAGTACACACACATAGTCCGACTACGGACAAAGCCAAAAGAAAAGAAGATAACCCAACTGCTAGATATCTGATCGTCCCGACTGGGCTCCGCTACTGATCAACATGAAACGAAACATAGCAAGAACCAAGGTCTTCGTTGAGCTCCCATATGAGCTCGGTTGCATCGCCTGCACTGGTATCATCGGCACCTGCAACTGTTGTGATAGTATCTGGTGAGTCACGAGGACTCAGCAATCTCAAAACCCGCGAGATCAAGACTATTTAAGCTTAAGGGTAGGAAGTGGTAATGAGGTGGAGTAACAGCAGCGACTAAGCATATATGGTGGCTAACATACGCAAATAAGAGCGAGAAGAGAGCAAATGGAATGGTCGTGAACTAGCAATGATCAAGAAGTGATCCTGAACTCCTACTTACGTCAAACATAACTCAGAAAACCGTGTTCACTTCCCGGACTCCGCCGAGTATAGACCATCACGGCTACACATGCGGTTGATGCGTTTTAATTCGGATCTGGTGTCAAGTTATCTACAACTGGACATTAACAAATTCCCATCTGCCTATAACCGCAGGCACGGCTTTCGAAAGATTATACCCTGCAGGGGTGTCCCAACTTAGCCCATGACACGCTCTCATGGTCAACGAAGGAATAGACCTTCTCCCGAGAAGACCCGATCAGTCTCGGAATCCTGGTTCGCAAAACATTTCGACAATGGTAAAACAAGACCAGCAAAGCCGCCCGATGCACCGACAAATCCCGATAGGAGCTGCACATATCTCGTTCTCAGGGCAACACCGGATGAGACAGGCTACGAGTAAAACCAGCCCTCAAGTTTCCCCGAGGTGGCCCCGCAGGCGGCTCATTTCGGACCATCACTCGAAGGAGCACTGGCCCGGGGGGGTTAAAATAAAGATGACCCTTGAGTCTGCAGAACCCAAGGGAAAAAGGCTTAGGTGGCAAATGGTAAAACCAAGGTTGGGCCTTGCTGGAGGAGTTTTATTCAAAGCGAACTGTCAAGGGGGTCCCATAAATCACCCAACCGCGTAAGGAACGCAAAATCCGGGAACATAACACCGGTATGACGGAAAATAGGGCGGCAAGAGTGGAACAAAACACCAGGCATAAGGCCGAGTCTTCCACCCTTTACCAAGTATATAGATGCATTAATAATATAAGAGATATTGTGATATCCCAATCATAATCCTGTCCACCATGGAGCAATCTTCAAATTCACCTGGAACTAACAATGCTATAAGAGGGGCTGAGCAAAAGCGGTAACATAGCCAAACAATGGTTTGCTAGGAAGGGTGAAAAGGTTAGAGGCTGACATGGCAATATGGGAGGCATGGTAAACAAGTGATAGGTAACGCAACATAGCGATAGAACGAAGCAACTAGCAAGCAAAGATAGAAGTGATATCGAGGGTAATGGTCATCTTGCCTGAAATCCCGCAAGGAAGAAGAACGAGTCCATGAAGAAGACAAACGAACATAGTCGAACGAATCCTCACAACTCCGGAACGAAACCGAAGCTAATGAGAGAAGCAAACCGGAAAGAAGCAAACAACATGGTAAACACACAAGCAAAAACATGGCATGATGCACAGACAAGTATGATGCATGTCCGGTTTAATGAGGATGGCATGGCAGAGTAAAGCAAACAACACTACAATTTAAGTGGAGCTCAATATGCAACGAGTTGCATATTGACGGAACACCACATCAATTATTTAGTTCTTTCTCGGTTAGGAACACAACAATATTAAATGTTGTTAAGCATGGCAAGAGGTGAAGCATAATTAAACTAACAATTTAAGCAAGTTTAAATGAGGCCGGAACAACAAACAACAATTCCGGAAAGTCCCCATGTCATTTAGTAGTTTAATGCAAACACAATTGTTAAGCATTAAATGTTGTTATCATGATGCGGATGACATATACAAGTTTATGCAATTTTATGAAAACGTTAACAAGAGCATGATTTGAGGCATTTGGTCACCATGGCGGAACGAAAAGGGTGCCACGGCGGCGAAACCAAAATGGTGCCACGGCAACATAAACGAAAATGGTGCCACGGCAACATATCCGAAAATGGTGCCACGGCAACATATCGGTTCCGGTAGCTCACGGAGATACCGGTGAAAAAGGAAGCGTGCGGATGAGCGCAACATGCAAGATGGTGGGGTGATCCCGGATTCCGGGTTCCCACGGGACGACGACATGGCAAGCGAGGAGGAACTTGCGAGGACAAACGGGCACGGTGCAAACATAGCGTACATCTCATACATACAAGGGCATCTCATCACGGTCGTCTCGGGTTATACCTTTGAAGCGAGCGTTTCCGGGCGGTTTGGGTTCGGAGCGGTGTAGAGGAAGTAGGCGTTCACAGGACGTCGTGGAAGCAGTTGTACTCGTGTCGACAGTAGTGGTACATCTCGTAGTGGAAGTAGTTGTTCATGTCCCGTGGATGTTCGGGGTCCACGGGGTCTTCGAGGGTCGATGGTAGTTGAAGTAGTGGTACACGGCGGCGGCGGTAGTGGTACACATTTACATAGATGTTCAGGTCGTCGGTAGTGGTACACGCGACGTCGGGGTACTTGTCGCATCATCGGGTGTAGTCGTACCCGTGTAGTCGGACTTGACAAAAAAAAGGCACACCGGCTACAGTCACGGACTTGGTGAAAATCTGAAGATGGCCTTGGCGGATGCAAGCAGCAACACAGGGCTGGCAGAGGCAACGCGGGACAAGGGCGAGGCGACGCTGCGGGGTTGCGGGAGGCGAAGCCACAGGGCGGAGCGGCTGCTGGGGCTCCGACGAACTCCGGCCAAACGGAGGGAACGAGCGGCGCGGGGCTCCTATTGGGCACAGAGGACGACGGACGCAGGCGCAGGTGCTCGAGGAGCTCCTCTCCTCGAGCGCTCGGGCGACGGGTACTGATGGTGCCGGTGGATATGCAGGCAGGCAGGCAGGCAGCCCAGCTGCACAGGGCTCCGGCGACGCGGAGGCTGGGCACGGGACTTGGCGAGGCGGAGGGCAGCAGAGAAGGCCCGGCGATGCAGGGCGGCGGCCTGCTGGCTCGAGTGGCACGCGGCCATGGCAAGGAGGCGAGGCAGAGGAGGGGCTCTAGAGGCGGCGAGGAGGAGGTCGGGCGTGGTAGCGGGGCGATGGGGATGGACGGAGGAGATGGGCTCGCCGGCCAGAACGACGGCACGACGGCAGAGGAATCAATGGCCGGAGGCGCGGCCGGTCACCGGGCAGTGGCGCGCGGGAGGAAAAGAGAGGCCATGGATCGGGCGTGAGGAGCTGCGGAGGAGGCGCTCGGGCGAGGGAGAGGGAGAGATCGAGAGGAGGGAGGCGAGGGGATCGAGCGCTGGGCTCTCCCTGTCGATGAGGTGTGTGGCGGCGGGCAGGGACCGAGAGGGAGAGAGATGGATCGAGGGGATCGGGTAGAGCTGCGGCTAGGTTTAGAGGCTAACGGCTGGGCCTGTGGGGATGGACCGGCCTGGTTCTCTCTCTCTGTCTCCCTACTTCTCTTCTATTACAGAAATAAAAAAAGGAAGGAGAAAAAGAGAGAAGAGCAAAGGTTAGGAAAGAATTGGGCATAGGGTTAAATTTCTCATACTCGGAAAAATGAGTTTAAACCAAGAAAATAGGAGTGGGCATGGATGCAAGATTTAAATTCAAACTCATTTGAAAATCAAATGGGTTTGAACTAGGACTTGATGAAAGGAAGGTCCAAAAATGTTCGGATTTTTGGTGGAGCTCCGGAAAATGATGAAACAATTATTGGTAAGGTTGGAGACCAAACTTGAAGCAAAAAAGGAACGAAATTATTTTGCAAGTGTGTTTTGGTGATTTCCGAAATAAAGAAATATTTAATATAGCTCCCTAATATTGGAGGATATGTTATAAAGAGAAGTCACCCTTCCCTCGATTTAAATGGATCGAAGATCCATACGATTTATTTAGATGAGTTTTAAAAATTAAATGGCATGATGGCATGATGACATGATGCAATGCACATGATGCAGAGATGAATGCACGAACCAAACAAAATCACACAACGAAACTTGGAAACCCTGGAAGGCATCTGAAGCTCCGGTCTCGGGGTGTTACACTTGCTGCAGTGGGTCAGTACATGTCCACTAACAGTGCCAAAAGCACGTTCATGTGTAATACTTGGTTGGTCGTTAAGGCAACCTCGTCCAGACTGCCTCATGATCAAGATATGCAAGCTCAAAACAATGTTGTATTTGCGCTCTAGACACACGTCCATTCCCTAACAGAGACCCTTTGTGAAACAAGGAGAGACATTGTTCGATGTCGTCAAGATATGCATGGTTTTGAAACCAGACTATCAGACATTTGCTATGTTGCTCGGGAGCCTAGGAGAAATGAAGGCGAAGGTTATTGTGCTCCATCGGACAATACAACATGAAAACATAACAGTCAGGTCAAATGAACTGAGCTTCTGAACTTCTGGTGGTGCATTTATCTACTGACTGTTAACTTTTATGCCAACCTTCCTTTTGTTTTATAGTTGTAATTTGTTTTGGTGCGATACAAAATTTGTTCTTAATGTGCAGCCACCGGCTGAAGAAAACAGCAAGCCATTTTTGTATAGTGTAGGGTGTTCCCTATATTTGCACTGGTGGCGATCTTTGATGCCGAGTGGATGTAATCTGTGCAATCGCCTTAATAGCCTAGCGTTAGTTTCGGCCTTATTTATTTCCTAGTCTTATTTTCCCCTGGTTTGATAGTGGTCGCAACAACGATGGGCCATATACGGACTGTGGTAACCTTGACCCTGCTACGGGTCGTAGGATCCATGGGTCTCCTATGGTCCATCGATAAATGGGCCTCCAACAGAGCCGTAGAATCAGTGGGCCTTGAGCCGTTGGATAAATGGGTCTACATGGGCCGTAAACGGGCATAATTGGTATCGTCCCATCACGGTAGCGGGCCATTAACAGGCCGGAGGACAGCAAAGGCTTAATTCTGTCATAGGCATAATGGGTCGTTAATGGGCCGGAATATAGGACGGGCTGGAAACGGCGTAACGGGTTAACAGGCCAGAAACGGGCCGACTCTTGCCACGGGCCAAATTTGGCCCATTAGGGGAACAGAACAGTAATGGGCTGGAAGTAATCGACGGCCGGAAAGGAGCCCAAGAACGTATGGGCCGTCAATAGGCCGAAAGCTAACATGGGCTGCAAATGGCTCATGTGAATCACGGGACGTTAACGGGTACAAAGAAATTTACTATTCATTATGGGCTAGAGTCACCGTGGGCCTCTAAAGGGCCTAAAGATACGAAGGCCTCATATGGGCCGAAAGACGTCGTGGGCCATACATGGGCCGAAAGTGAAACGGGCTGGTGTTATATTCGACGGCCCACATGACATTGTTGGGCCGATTTTTATTGGGCCCTAACGGGTCGTGGGTCCACATGAAGACTATGTGGTAGCTGAAGATGAGGCCACTTCCAAGAAAAAGTGCTCAAAAAGGAATATGGCACAGATGCAGCCACCAAGCCAAGTCTAAACAGGAAGGTCCCTGCCAAGAGGACACCTATGCTGAAAGTCAGAGCATCAACACAAGTACCTGAGAAATCTGATCCCAAATAGGCTGCTGCAGAAGGGAAGAAGAGGAAGGAAAGGGTCAAGAAGACCATGGCCAGAGTTGTTGGACAGCCTTCCATGATGGAAGAGGAAGAGGAAGAAGAGGCTGCTGCTCCAGCACCCAAGGCTCAAAAGCTTATGGGTGATGCTATTAGGTCAGGGGCTGCATCATCAAAGCCCAAAGAAGCCCCCAAAGCTACCTCCAAGCCCAAGACTGCACCTAAGAGGAATACCAGAAGCATACCAGCTGCTGAGAAGAACAAGGCCCCAGTGCCTGAAGTTACTGCTGAAGAAGAAGATGATGAAGAGCAAATCTTGAGAAAGTTGAAGCCAGATATTCCAGACCACAATGATGCTCATCCAGTGGCCGAGAACATGAAGCTGAGGAAGGATGCAGGACTCAGACAGTGGAGGTTGTCTGATCCTTATGCTATCAGGAGAAGGACTGCTGTTGACTACAGGTTCCACAATAAGGAACAACAGGATTTCTATGAGACTGTGCTGCTGGACAAGAAACCTATAGTTTGTGACATGATGTGGGTGGACTGGAAATACATGAAGGAGAATGAGGAACACTATCCTGGTGTGTATGACAGTTTCAGTGCTTGTGGAGTTGCAAACTTCGTTGGACAGAAGTTCACACAGTGGAATGATGAGCTCATAATGCAATTCTACTCCACAGCACACTTCTATCCAGATGGCATGATAGTTTGGATGTCTGAAGGTACTAGATACCAATCAACTATTGAAGAATGGGCAAATCTGATCAATGCACCTAAGGAGAATGAAGATGACTTGGATGTCTATGCCAAGAAGAAGAAGGAACACAATTCTATGGCACACATGTACAAGGAGATCCTAGATAAAGCTCTTGAAACTCATAAGTTTGGATCTGTACATTATCTTCTGTCAGGACTGCCAACCATCAACTGGATCCTCAGGCATACTCTCTTGCCCAAGTCAGGTGACCACAACATGATCAGAGGCCATGCAATAAACTTGCTCCACATATTTTATGTGCCATAGAAGTTCAAGGTCATGAGCCTCATAGTTGAGACTATCAAGAGGACATCAGCTAACCAAAAGAGAAGCTGTGGGTATGCCCCACAGATCCAGGAGCTGATTAACTCCAAGATGGGCACAGGCACATACTTGTTGGACAAGGATCACATGCCTATCTTTCCAGACTTTGAGGATAACCAAGTGGTTATGAATGAGGATGAACCATCTTCTATGCATGCTCAAGCAAAGAAGGAGAAGGCAAGGACAAAGAAGGCTACCAAGATGCCAACAATGGAAGAGGCATCTCAGTACTTTTTGAAGAGCAAACAAGACCAACTAGGCTACTTGATTGCATCCACTCTGAGGATTGAGAAGGGGCTGGCCACCTTGACTCAAAACCAGAAGAGCCTGGAGAGGATCATGGAGCAGAAGTTCTATGACTTGGATGTGAATGTAACTGAGATCCAGTCTATTGTTGAGCAGCTTCAGGACGATATACAGGAGAGGAAGGGCAAGACAACCACAGATGCATTTGCCGAGAGCTTAGAGATCAGTTGCAGTGCCAGTGACAGACACCAGAGCCACTTCATCTGCACCAGCAACAGCTCCTACAGCTCCAGTGCAACCAGCTCCAGCACCTACACCTTCAGCTCCATCCACATCAACTGAAGTCTTCGTCCAAGGAGCCATCTCTACACCACCACCTAACGATCAAGCCTGAGAGTCAATTTAGTACTATGCATTTTCTATAAACTTTTTGGTAACTTGTTGCCAAAGGGGGAGAAAAATGTATAGATCATAGGCTTCGAGAGAGAGTGTTGCTTTTTGTTCTCTCTTGCTTTGGTGGTTGAACTTTATTTGCTTGTTTGAGATACCTTAAGTCTGTGTGATACCTGGATGATCGTGTGTTTGATCATATGCTACTTTTATGCTTGTTGGATGACATTATCTCATTTATCTCTATATGATCATTCACTTTGCTTGGTGATGAGTGCATGTATTAAATCTTTATTATTTTGAGCGCTCCACCAAGATGTATGTGACATGGAAGAGTAACCCATGAGCCTAACTCCTTATGCATTTGCAGTCCAAAGCAAATCTTAAACTATGCACAAATTTAGGGGGAGCTCTTGCTTATCACATACTTCTCAAAGCGACAATGTTTTTCACTCTTATTATTATTTTTCGATGCTTTGATCTATATGTTGTCGTCAATTACCAAAAAGGGGGAGATTGAAAGTGCAACTATCCCTAGGTGGTTTTGGTAATTCCTAACAACATATAGCTCATTGAGCTAACATCATTCCAAGATGAACATTTCAGGAAAAGCTCAATGAATGGCATGGCATGGATGAGGAAAGTGGATCCCTCAAAATACTAAGGATAAAAGGATTGGCTCAAGCTCAAAACCTCAAGACTCTACATTTTATACTTTAGTGATCCAAGATCACATTGAGTCTATAGGAAAAGCCAATACTATCAAGGAGGGATGAGGTGTTGCTTAATGAGTTTCTTGCTCCATAGTGCTTAGTGATATGCTCAAAAACCCTCAACTACTTTCTCATATCCACATATGACCCAAACCAAAAGTCAAACTTGGCCCCACCGATTCTTTCTATCCGGCGCCACCGAGTTCAGATGTCATAGCCACTGCCAAAAACCCTAGGCAAATCGATCTCACCGATAGGTATCTCGGTCTCATCGAGATGGGATTGTAATCTCTCTGTTTCCCTTTGTAACATTTCGGTACCACCGAGATGAGCGATAGGTCCCACCGAGATTGCAATGTAAACTCTCGGTTTCCTTTTCATAACATTTTGGTCCCACCGAAATGAGCGAACCAGTCCCACCGAGTTTACCTGACCAACTCTCTGGTTAGTTTATTACCAAAATCGGTCTCACCGAGTTTGTGTAATTGGTCTCACCAAGATTACGTTATTCCCTAACCCTAACCATATCGGTCCTACCGAGTTGCATGTCGGTCCCACTGAAAATCCTAACGGTCACTAGGTTTACTAAATCGGTCTGACCGAGTTTGTTAATTCGGTCCCACCGAGATTGGTAAATTGTGTGTAATGGTTAGATTTTGTGTGGAGGCTATATATGCCCCTCCACCTCCTCTTCATTCGTGAGAGAGCCATTAGAATGAACCTACACTTCCAACTTACCATTTCTGAGAGAGAACTACCTACTCATGTGTTGACGCCAAGATATTCCATTCCTACCATATGAATCTTGATCTCTAGCCTTCCCCAAGTTGCTTTCTACTCAAATCTTCTTTCCACCCAATCCAAATCATGTGAGAGAGAGTTGAGTGTTGGGGAGACTATCATTTGAAGCACAAGAGCAAGGAGTTCATCATCAACACACCATTTGTTACTTCTTGGAGAGTGGTGTCTCCTAGATTGGCTAGGTGTCACTTGGGAGCCTCCGACAAGATTGTGGAGTTTAACCAAGGAGTTTGTAAGGGCAAGGAGATCGCCTACTTCGTGAAGATCTACCGCTAGTGAGGCAAGTCCTTCATGGGCGACGGCTATGGTAGGATAGACAAGGTTGCTTCTTCATGGACCCTTCGTGGGTGGAGCCCTCCGTGGACTCGCGCAACCCTTACCCTTCGTGGGTTGAAGTCTCCATCAACATGGATGTACGATAGCACCACATATCGGAACCACGAAAAAAAACATCCATGTCTCCAATTGCGTTTGAATTCTCCAAACCCTTCCCCTTTACATTCTTGCAAGTTGCTTGCTTTACTTTCTGCTGCTCATATACTCTTTGCATGCTTGCTTGAATTGTGTGAAGATTGCTTGACTTGTGCTAAGATAGCTAAAATCTGCCAAAGACTAAAATTGAGAAAAGGATATGTTTTTAATTGGTCAAGTAGTCTAATCACCCCCCCACTCTAGACATACTTCCGATCCTACAACTTCTACGACAGCACAGGTATGACTATCTTGATTCTGTCATTAAATTGTCATGGATGTACATGCATGACAAAAAACGCGACCTACTTTGACAAACACGTATCATCACGGAAGTGTATTTTTTTTGTAGTGCTCGGTGTACATGGAGACTCTTGGGGAGTCGAACACTATGTCCGTCGGGATGACGGCTTCAGCACCATAGACGAGGAAGAAGGGCGTGAAGCTGGTTGACTTGTTCGGAGTCGTGCGCAAGCTCCAGAGGACGGCTGACAGCTCATTGAGCCAGTAGCTGGTCGAACGCTCTAGAGGCTCGACCAGTCGGGGCTTGATGCCAGATAGAATGAGGTCGTTTGCTCGCACAACTTGGCCGTTTGACTGCGGATGGGCAACAGACGCTAAGTCCAGTCGGATGCCTTGCGTCGCGCAGAAACGAGCCAAGGCTCCTTTGGCAAAGTTTGTGCCGTTGTCGGTGATGATGCTATGTGGTATGCCGTACCGAGTGGTGATGTCCATGATGAAAGTCATGGCAGTCGGCCCGTTCAGCTTCTTTATTGGCTTTGCTTCTATCCATTTTGTGAACTTGTCCACAACGACAAGTAGATGAGTCATGCCACCACGGGCCGTCTTGAATGGCCCCACCATATCCAGCCCCCAAACAGCAAAGGGCCAGGCAATGGGGATGGTCTTGAGTGCAGAAGCCGGTAGATGTGGCTTAGAGCGGAACTTCTGGCACCCTTGACACTTCGGGACCAATTCCTTGGCCTCTTCTAGAGCAGTCGGCCAGAAAAAACCATGGCGGAAAGCCTTGGCAACAAGTGATCTTGAGGTCGCGTGGTGACCGCATTCACCTTGGTGGATATCCTTGAGGATTGCCTGGCCCTTTTATGGCTCCACGCAACGCTGGTACACACTAGTGAAACTGCACCGCACCAGCTCTCTGTTGACGATGGTGTATGCTGCTGCTCGTCGTTGCACTTGTCGGGCTGATATCTCGGCAGTTCTTTGTTCACCAAAAAGTTGAGGATGGGTTGAGCCCATGATGGTGATGATATCTCTCTGATTGCCACGACTGCAATTTGTACAAGGGCGGTTGGGCCGGGAGGCGGCGGGTTGAAGGCGACTGCCGCCTGCTGCCTTGAAGAAGTCCCCAGGGCGGCTGCTGCAGTCCTCGGGCTGGGTTCTGAAATCCCCGTGCCGGGTGCGACGGCTGCAGTCCCCGGGTCGCCTGCCGAAATCCCCGTGCCGGCTTCTGGGGTCCTCAAGTCGGATCCAACTGCTTCGGGAGGGGCCGGCACGAAGATGGAGTCGGACTTTGGTGATGGCTTGACAGACGGCTTGAGGAGGCGCTGCAAGGCGACGCCGGCTAGTATCGCCTGTCGGGTGGAGCCGATCTGTGCCAAGGCATCTGCTTGCTCGTTGTCATTTCTTGGCACGTGGAGGAACTCGCACCCATCAAAGTATCCACTAAGTTGCTGCACGAGGAAGCGGTAGCTTACCATGTTCGTGTCCTTGGCGTCCTAGTCGCCTGACGACTGCTGGACCACCAAGTCGGAGTCACCATAGCACAGGATCTGGCGAATGCTGAGTTCCTTGGCAAGCCGGAGCCCGTGTATGAGTGCCTCGTACTCGGCTACGTTGTTGGAGGCGGTAAAATGGACTTGCAGCACATATCTGAGCTTGTCGCCTTTGGGAGAGGTGACGACGACGCCGGCTCCCAGACCGATGCGCATTTTTGAACCATCAAAATGCATCCGCCAATGGGTGGAGTCTGGCGTTGGCGGCAAGTACTGGGTCTCGGCCCAGTCGACGAGGAAGTTGGCCAGCACTTGTGACTTGATGGCGGTGCGAGGATGGTAGTAGATGGTGTAAGGGGACAGATCAATAGCCCACTTGGCCACTCGTCTAGAAGCATCTCGGCTTCCAATGATCTCAGCAAGCGGAGCCATGCAGACGACAGTTATTGGGTGCTCTTGAAAGTAAGGCTTCAGCTTCTTGGCGGCAAAGTGCACACCATAGCACATCTTCTGATAATGTGGGTAGTTTTGCTTGGAGGCGGACAGTACTTCGCTCAAGTAATATACCGGTCTCTAGACCGGTAATGCTCTGCCCTCCTCTTTGCGTTCTACCACTATGACTGTGCTGACAACCCGACTGGTGGCTGCGATGTAGAAGAGCATGGGCTCCTTCTCAGTCGGAGCCGCCAAGATAGGCGGGGTTGTCAACATCTTCTTGTGTTGGAGAAACGCTTCATCTGCCTTGTCGTTCAACTCGAAAAAAGTGGTCTTCTTCATGAGCTCGTACAGGGGAAGAGCCTTCTCACCCAGCCGACTGATGAAACGGCTAATTGATGCCAGGCAGCCGGTGAATTTCTGCACGTCCAGCAATCGGGTGGGCACCTCCATCTTTTGAATGCCCTTGATCTTAACAGGGTTGCACTCTATGCCGTGCTCTGAGACCAGGAAGCCGAGAAGCTAGCCGGCTGGTACTCCAAAGACGCATTTCTCCGGGTTGAGCTTGATCTGGAATCGGCGCAGGTTCTCAAAGGTTTCCTTGAGGTCTTCTAGCAGCATGCCACACTTCTCCGTCTTCACCACCACATCATCCACATAGACATGGGTATTTCTGCCGAGTTGCTTGAGGAGACACTTCTGCATGCAACGCTGAAACGTGGCGCCGGTGTTTTGCAAGCTGAACATCATGGTCAGGTAGTAGAAGGCTCCAAATGGTGTGATGAAGGCCGTCTTCAGCCTGTCGGCTGGGTTCAGCTTTATCTGATGGTGCCCTGAGTATGCATCCAAGAAACTCAACAGCTCGCATCCGGCTGTGGAGTCTATCACTTGGTCAATTCTTGGTAGGGCAAAGGGATCTTTGGGGCAGGCTTTGTTGAGGCTGGTATAGTCAATACACATGCGCCACTGCTTATTCTTCTTCCACACCAGGACTGGGTTGGCCAGACACTCTGGAAAGAACACTTCCATGATGAATCCGGCTGCCAGAAGCCGTGCTATCTCTTCTCCGACAACTCTTCTCATCTCTTCCGTCAGGCGGCGCAAGGGTTGCCTGACCGGCTTGGCGTCAGGTCGGACATGTAACTTGTGCTCGGCGAAATCCGTCGGAACACCCGACATGTCTTTGGGAGACCATGCAAAGATGTCCCGATTCTCATGGAGGAAATCGACGAGCTCGCTTTCCTATTTGCTGTCAAGGTTTGCACCTATGACAGCGTGCCTCTCCGGGTGCTCCGGGTCCAAGGGTATATTCCTTGTTCCTTTGCCGGCTTGAACGAGCCCTCAACCTCCGACTCGTTGGGGATGGGTGACATTTCTGGCTTCTTGACTGCCATCGCCACCACCTGGTCAAGGAGCCGCTTCTCAGCTGCAATCACGAGGGACTCGGCCAGCCAGCTGCTATCCGCGGCGCAGGCGGTCGACTTCTTGTAGTCTCCGACTACAGTCAGGATCCCCTTGGTACTTGGCATCTTCATCTTGAGGTAAGCATAGTGGGGGACTGCCATGAACTTGGCCAGGGCAGGTCGGCCAAGCAGCGCATGGTAGGGGCTCTCAAGGTCCACCACTTCAAACCAAACTGGCTCATGATAGAAATGATTCTTGTCTCCGAAGAGGACATCAATTTGGGTCTTGCCGATTGGTGAGCAGGAAAGGCCAGGGACTATGCCATGGAATACAGTCCGACTGGGGAGGAGCTGCTTCTGCTTGATTCCCAACTTCTCCATTGTGTCACGGTATAAGATATTGATGCTCCTGCCGCCATCTATCAAGACTCTGGAGAAACGAGTTGCCCGCCTCTCTGTTGCAAAGGTAGCATCCAGGACCAGGGCATAGGAACCGGGGGAAGACATCACTTCCGGGTGGTTGGCCCTGCTCCAACTGATGGGCTTCTCGGACCAGTGCATGAATTCTGGAGTATTCGAGGCCACTGCCTACACCTCTTGATGTTGATGTCGTCTGCTGCATCTATCATCGGCCACGCTAGTGAACACAACATAGGCTCCATGCTCCATAGGATACTCGTCTTGTATGGCGCCGACTGGCCGGGCCGCCGGCTGCTGGGGCGGAGGAGGCGGCGGGCCGGCAGGCGGAGGAGGCAGGAGGCCATCTCCCTTGGCGATCCTGGTGAGCCAATGACACTTCCAAGTGGTGTGGTTGGACGGCTTCGCACCACTATGGAACTTGCAGGGGGCATCACGAGTTTGCTCGTACGAGAAGGCAGGCAACCAATTGGGCTTGCCTCCCTTCTGACACTTGGGCGCTGGCTGCCCCTCCGGCTATTGGTCCTCGACTGTCGCCACCTGCCGGCTGGTGGAAGCCGGCTGGGTGGCTTTTCACTTGTTGTTGCCTGGATGCTGTCACCGACTGGTGTCACCAGCCGGAGACCGAGATGCCTAAGGTGCCACCTTGCCAGACGCGTTAACTAGGATTTCCGCCTTCATGGAGGAGTTGGCCGTGGCGTGCTTGTCAGCGATGATCAACAGCTCGTCGAGGGTCGCAGGCTTGTCGCAGAGAGGTCGGTGCTTGAGGTGGGTGCCTTCTCGGCACCCAGCGGTGAACTACTCGATTGCCTGCACCTCATGCACGCCCTCGCAGGAGTTGCGCAGCTCGGCCCAGCGCGTGAGATAGTCGCGAGTCGATTCGCTGGGCCCTTGGATGCACAAGAAGAGCTGTCGGGGCTTGGGAGGCTGCTTGTACGTGATGGTGAAGTTGCGGATGAAGGCTTCGGTGAAATCAACCCAGTTGTTGATGCTGCGGGGCTTCAGGCTGTTAAGCCACGTCCGGGCTGTGCCTTGACGCATGAGCGGGACGTACTTCACGGCAACGCGCTTGTTGCCGTTCGCTATGCTGACGGCTGTGGAGTAGTCGACCAGCCAGTCCTCTGGCTTCACGGAACCGGTGTACTTGGGCATATCTCTTGGGAGCGTGAACCCTTTGGGAAAGGGCTCATCTTGGATTCGTGGGCCAAAGCAGGGCGGGCCCAATGCATCTTCTTCTTCTAGTGCCAGGGATCGGTTGAGATGATCGATCCGATGGCGAGCGTCATTCTCTCCAACTCCCTCTCGGCGGCCAAGGCGGTCGCCGAGTGTCGGGTGCGTGACAGGCGGCGGAGTAGGGTGCCTGGCTCCACGAGGCTGAGGAGGAGGCGGGTCGCCTCGCTGCTCCACCGCTCGAGGGCGGCCGTCTTCGTCTCGCTAGATGGAGAGGCGTGTCCGGCTACAGTTGGCAGCCGGCTTGTTCCCTCTTCTTTTGCGAGTGCCACCAGTCAGCGTCCGGGACGTCGCCCCATGGTCCTGGTGAGGGGGCGGTTCATCGTTCCGCTGGGCGGGCACTTCAGCACGGCAGCCGGCTTCGTGTTGTGCGGCGGCCGCATCTAGGAGCTGCTGGACTCGCTCCATCATGTGGCGGCGCTCATATCCGTCGTATTTGTCCAGCTCATCCATCGCCTCCTGGGCGGGTTGGATGTTCTCTGCAGGCGTGGCGTAAGCGGGGCGTTCTGCACCGAACATGCTGGCGATGGTCGCGCCACGCTGTCGGATCATGCCGATGCAGCTAGGCCCCTCGGGAGCCGGCGTGCCACCAACGGCTCGATCCTTCTCGCGCCGGTAGGCGTCCGAGAGGCATCGCCTGCTGGCCAGTTGGCTAGCGCTCTCAAGAAGTTGGACGCGGCATGCCTCCAGCATCTCAGCATTTGCGCCCTCTGGGATGGGCGCCGACAGGTCTCGCAGAGCCGCGTCGAGTGGGCCTCGAGCGCGTCCGTCTGAGTGCTTGCCGCTGTTGATGACAAGCACCTCCGTGACGGTGCTCCCACCGCTGTGCTCGTGAGGAGGCGGCTCGTCGTAGACCACCACGTTGGTAGGGAACGCGTCAAATGATGTCGTGTCGGAGCCGACGATCACTAGGTCAGTGGAGCCAACAGACTCCAGGTCCACAACACGCTCGCTAGTGACGTGGAGCTGGTCGAGGAGGCTGACGAGGCGGCTCTCGGGGCAACCGGTGCCTGCGTCGGAGGCCGACTCGTCGGAGAGGTGGATCTCACCAACAAGGTCGGCGAGGCAGCTCGACGCGCAGGCGATCTCCGCGCCGTTCAGCGCATCGAGGCTGACGCCGTCAGGCGTGCTGGGCTGGCTTCGCTCGCCAGGAAGGAACAAGGTTCCCATCCAGAGCAGGTCTCCGGGAGACGGTGCACCTCTCCCCATGGTGGGCGCCAAATGTCGGGGGTTGGGTGCGACATATGCCAATTTGATGGCTTATCATGGTGGGAGCGAGTAGAACGTTGCCGGTGCCTGGAAGCGGGATGAGGCGTAGACACGAATGTCGGCGTACTTTACCCAGGTTCGAGGCTCTCCTAGGAGATAACACCCCTAGTCCTGCTCTGCGGGGTCTCCGCATGATCACTAAGGCACAAGTGATACAAAGGTGCTCCTTGAGCTGTATGCTAGAGGTAGGAGAAGGCAAGGCTAGCTCTCTCCTGCTCTAGGGGAGTGGCTAGTTCTAATGGAGTGGGGACCCCTTTGCATGGGTGCCCTGGGGGGTTTATATAGGCCTACCCCCCGGGGGTACAATGGTAATCCGGACGGGTGCTGGGACTGGCTGTTAGTGTCTCCGGCCTCCGGCTTCTCCGCCGACTATTGGGGCCCGCCGCCTGGTGGGCCCCGCCGGCTGGTCTGGTATAGAGCCAACAGGCCGCTCCCGCCGCTGGCGGGTCTGGTCGGTGGCTGCTCACTATAGTCGTGCTGCCTATGACACGGGCTTGGCCAGCTCAGTGTGGCTACAGTCTCGCCGCCTGGCGGGAGATCGCTGTAGCCACACCTGGTCTCATCGGGTTAATGGTGCACTTGCTTCGGGGGAAGGGACAGCCGCCTACTGGAGGCCGGTGTCGGTGTCAAAACCGGCGGATCTCGGGTAGGGGGTCGGGTCCCGGACTGTGCGTCCAAGGATGATGGTAATAGGAGGCAGGGGACACGATCTTTTACCCAGGTTCGGCCCTCTCGATGGAGGTAATACCCTACTTCCTGCTTGATTGATATTGATGATATGAGTATTACAAGATTTGATCTGCCACGAGATCGTAGAGGCTAAACCCTAGAGGCTAGCCTATGGTATGATTGTTGTTCTACGGACTAAACCCTCCGGCTTATATAAACACCGGAGGGGGCTAGGGTTACACAAAGTCAGTTACAGAGAAGGAGATCTAACATCCGAATCGCCAAGCTTGCCTTCCACGCAAAGGAGAGTCCCATCCGGACACGGGACGAAGCCTTCAATCTTGTATCTTCATAGTCCAACAGTCCGACCAAGGTATATAGTCCGGCTGTCCGGACACCCCCTAATCCAGGACTCCCTCAGTAGCCCCTGAACCAGGCTTCATTGACGATGAGTCCGGCGCGCAGATTTTCTTCGACATTGCAAGGCGGGTTCCATCTCCGAATACTTCAAGATAAATACCGAACACAAAGATCGTGTCCGGCTCTGCAAGACAAAATTCACATACCACCGTAGAGAGATAAATATTTCACAAATCAAATCTGCTGACATCGTGGCATCACACCATGGCCGAGCCATCATTCGAGCCGTTTTCTCACAGCCTGCCACCACACATATTGCGAGGCGGTTTCCTCGGCACATCCTGTCAAAGCAGACATCATGTCCCCTTGTCACGGGATTCTCATTAATAAGGGTACGGGTAACCCAACCGTGTTATTTAACATGGCGCTTGGAAAATAAGCGATTTTAACAGAAAAGTGGGGAGGCGCACAGTTTTCACGGCCTCTATAAAGGGATAAGGATCCCCCAATCTTGCCCACGCCTTCTTCCTCCTTTGCTCATCCATTCTCTCACTCTCGAGCCCCAGCGCCCAATTTCTCACCTTCTCCATAGGATCATTCGCATCATGTCCGGAGCGGGAGGCAAGTGGATGGCCTCCTCCATCACGGAGGACGACATTACCAAGCTTCGAGCGGCCGGATACCTGGCCGCAAACATCGCGCATAGGCTGCCAGTGGAGGGACAGATCACCCCCACTCCAAAGTCTCGGGAGAGAGTAGTGTTCCTCTCTCACTTTGTCCGTGGACTAGGATTTCCACTTCACCCATTTGTCCGCAGGCTAATGTTTTACTATGGGCTAGATTTCCATGATCTAGCCCCAAATTTCGTCCTCAACATCTCGGCGTTTATCGTCGTGTGCGAGGCTTTCCTCCGCATCAGGCCCCACTTTGGCCTGTGGCTGCAAACCTTCTGTGTGCAGCCGAAGATCATGAGCGGCCAACAGGTGGAGTGCGGAGACGCCATGGTGGGCAGGATGCCCAACGTTACATGGCTTGACGGCTTCTTCGTGGATACCATGAAAGGGTGGCAATCAGGGTAGTTCTACATCACCAAGCCACGCGACGCCAATTGGGTGGTGGCCCCCAAATTCCGATCCGGAATCCCTGTGCGGCTCACCTCTTGGGAAAAGAAGGGCCTGGCCTCGGGCGAACCTGTGGAGCTAACCGGACTCAAGACCTGCCTCAAAAGTATGAGGGACAAGAAGATCCAGCTTGTCAACGTGGTCCAGGTCATGCTCGTTTGTCGGATCCTCTCGTGTCAAAGACGAGCATTCAATATGTGGGAGTTCGATCCGGCCGAACACCAGATGTTGCATGAGCTCTTTAACACGACACATAAGGACGTCTGGAAGGTGTTGTTCAAGACCGGCAAAGTTCCTCCCCCTACTTCCGAGGACCGCGGACTCAGCGCAAAGAGCCTTGCCAATCCGGTAAGTCCTCTGAGTATCACAAGATGTATCTTTCCCAATATGTTCATGGGAGGACTTTAAGTCATCATACTGACAAAACATGATTACATGGAGACGGCGGAGCGGATCGACTGTCCGGCTCCGCTACCTGAAGATCCAGCGACCACACTCCTGACGGAGATGCTGGCTTCGGTGCCTTATAAAGTGCCGGAGAAGAAGGCCGAAAAGAAGGCCACGGGGACCAGGAAGGGTCTCCGGCGCGAGGTTGCACTGGACGCCTCACCCGAGGACGATGAGGCGCACTCCTCCCATGAAGGGGAGGAGAAGAAGAGGAAGGCCATCCCATCCAGGGAGGCCGAACGGTCCGAGAAAGCGGCCGCGGGGACCAGGAAAGGTCTCCAACGCAGGGCCGTGATAGACTCGCCGTCCGAGGACGCCGAGGCAGTTTCCTCCCATGGAGACGGGGGGAAACATGAACAATTGCCCCCTCCCCGCACTGGGGAGGAGAAGAAAAGGAAAGCCTCCCCACAGGGGGAGGCTAGGACACCGAAGAATGGAAAGGCATCCCTTCCGGATCACTCCACCACGGCCGCCTACAGCGAGAAGGAGTGGCTGCCCAGGGGCAAGCCCCGGGCGAGGTTGTAAGTATCCGCACTCTGTAATATCTTTCGTGCGACTTTAACTTCAAAGTTTGTAATAACATTGAACACGTGTATGCAGTCTGGCCGGGTCTAATCTCGGGGTATCCTCTTCGGATAGGTCCTTCAGTGAGTCGGAGATGGATTCACTCCCGACGGCCACCTCCCCACGACCTGCGGATGGCACCGAGGTGTTGTCCCAAAGGATACCAGAGCAGGGGTGATGGTTCTAGAGACGCCCCAAGGCAAAATCCCACACGCCGGGCATATGCGGGGTAAGATCCCCATGGATTATGCGGACGGGAGCCACAACAAGTCTGGCTCCCCGCCGGTTACTGTACCGGAGCCTCCACGGGTTCCAGATTCAAGTGGGCAGCCCCTCGCTAAGGAGGGTGAGCCGGTCGTGCCGATGACCTCCGCCCAGCCGGAGGCATCGGATAATTTGCTGGAAACACTTCGCGACGCTTCCATTGACGAAGAGCACCCTACTCTTATGAGTAAGGTGATTGAGAAGGTCTGGTCCGCCAAAAGCGGATTGACCGAAGCCTGCACCAGCCTCCTAACACGCTTTGAGGTAAGTAATGAAAATGTGTGAGAAAATATCACCCGATAGATAGTAGCCCCTGATACTCTGTTTGGTGTTCGGAAAGAAAAGCCAAACGGAGGGTTAATTATTAATCCGCAGGAGTCTGACAGTACTTGTCTATGTTAATAAGCAGGCGTTACTGCTGACCGCCGCTGCACTCACAGCTGAGGTCGTCGGGCTCAGGTAGGACCTGAGGCGGGCCGAAGAAGAGCTCAGCCTCGTGAAGAGGCAGCTCGAGGAGAACAAAGGTAAGTGATACCCCGTCTGTGTGTCATGTAGAGGAGAAAAATTGATGATGCTTAAAAAAACATCATGATTTTTAATAGGGGCTACGACCAAAGTGGCGGCCCTGAAGAAAGCATTGTCCGAAGCCGAAGCCAAGGCGGCCACAGAGCGCATCGAGCGTGAAAAGCAAGATGCTCGGGTGGGGGAGGTACAGCAAGAGCTCCGGGAGTTCGGCAAGAAGTCTGAGTCCTTGGAGCATGACTTCAAGACGCAAGCATCCGAGCTTGCCAAAGCCCTCGAGAGCGTGAAAGATGCCAAGGCCGAAGCCCAAAAGGCCCTCCAGGAAATCTAGGTGGCCAAGAAGATAGCGGCGAGTAAGGCATTCATTATGCAGAGCAAGCATGTGGAGGAGACCTTTCTTTTACTTAACCGAATTCGGAGCTCTCCAGGGGCATTCGCAGATCTGCCGCGCAGCATATCGGATGCCACGGAGTTCTACCGCACCGAAGAAGGGAGCTCAACAGAGAAGTTGTTTTGGTCCCAGTATGCCGGAGCCAAACACCTTATGCCATTGAGTGACCAACTGAAGCAATTGGTCGAACTCCACAAGATGGCCAAACTGGCCATGAAGGGCTTGATAGTCCGGTAGTGGCCTGGTGAGCCTCTTCCCGACAGCTACTTTGGCCTTATAAAGCGAATGGTAAATGCCTGTCCGCGGCTTGAGGTTATCAAGCAATCCATCAGCATTGACGGTGCCCGCCGGGCCTTTGCCCGCGCGAAGATGCATTGGGCCGAGCTGGATGCTGAGAAGCTGGTGAAGGATGGACCCCCAGAGGGTAAGGAGCATCGCTACCCTGAGAAATATTATGATAGCGTTATGAAGGGCACTCGCCTTGTGGCTGATGAATGCACCAAGAACATGATCTTTGAGTGAATGTACTCATGTCGTCTTTGTAATATGAGAACGTGTTTGTTTGCGCTATATAACGCTTTGTTGATTTAAAATATTACCTTCTGTGCGGCCGTTTATGAAATTCTGAAAGTAGGCCAGTCGTCGGCTTCCGCCCCCGTGTAGCTAGTACTGGGGTGTTCGTGGAAAACCCAAACACTCTTTATCCAAGTTTTTGGTCCCTTAAGGAGGTGTTTGGCGCAGCGAACAAGGCAATTAGACTATGCGGTTTTATAACTCTCACTTGGCCATAGAAGTCTGTAATTTTAAATTTCTGCGAAGCCCCTAGTATTCGGAAGGCCGAACTGGGGCGCTATACACGCCTAAATCGAACAAGGCCAATTCCTCGCCTTAAGCGGAAAAAATATTTAAGGATTTAGTACCTCTCGAACAGAGACCAGCTCTCGCCGCATCATGACAGTCAGTTTTCAGGTTTCTCTACTAAGGTGCTCGTTTGGAAGAACCGGGACACAATCGCCTTAGTTCTCCCTGCGCTACCTTAGCCGATAAAACAGAACGTGAGGTACCAAAATAAGGGAGCCGGGCTAACCCAACTATTGACCCAAGACATGATTCAGAGCTGATGCATACAATGCTATAAGTTCGGGGTGCCACACTGTCGAAAGTGTTCGGACTTTTCTTGCCATGTTATGGGGCTCAATAAGAAGCCCCTGGCAAACTGATCGTACCAAGGTGTACGGGTGCAATATTAAATAAATATTCAAGGGAAAATATGAAGATAGTAATAAGAGCTGACGCTGTATACTATTTTCCATTGTTATTTGTATAATACGGCAAGGCATATGTGTACAATTAATGCGTTAAGCAGAAACAAATAGGAGTATTTGACATGTCCTGTCCAAGGGCAGGCTGCATGCGGGTATGTAAAACAGGTATAACGATCATTGACAGAGACCACCTGGTATTCCCTTGTGTGCAAAGCCTCTTGCCTCCTTGGTGTTCCCTCCTGTGATGAGTCCGATGGTCCGGTTATCTGAAGGGGCTGCCCGAAAGTAGGGTCCTAAAAGAAAGAAAGAAGAAGAGTATGCGGGCCTCGTGGCGGCTGAACCGCACTGTGGGCTGCATCGTCGACTCGCCTCCACCTATGCCCATGGTATTTTGAGTCCGTAGTTGTGTACGCGTGGCACAAATGCCGCCTGGATGGGGCTGGGGCGGAGGCCGGATTGCTAATCGAGCTCTTGGCGTGCTTGACGATCCTGCTGCAGGGTGCTCCGGACTCGCTTGACGGTGTTCGGGGTTGTCATTGCCGAATGGGCTGGCTGTCGAAGAAGGCTGCTTTGTACTTCTGCCTCGAGGGCCGTAGTGTGCTCTTCCGTATGGAGGGAGCGGTTTGTGTTTCCATTGACTATTATAACCCCGCGAGGTCCTGGCATCTTGAGCTTAAGGTACGCATAGTAAGGTACCGCATTGAATAGAGCGAACGCGGTTTGTCCAAGTAGTGCATGATAGCAACTACGGAAATGGACGATATCGAAGATTAATTCCTCACTTCGGAAGTTATCCGGAGATCCAAAGTCCACTTCCAGTATTACTGAGCCCGTACAGCGGGCCTCTACCCCTGGAATTACACCTTTAAAGGTGGTTTTGGTGGGTTTGATCCGTGAGGGATCGATGCCCATTTTGCACACTATGTCCTGATAAAGCAGGTTCAGGCTACTGCCACCGTCCATAAGGACTCGCGTGAGATGGAATCCGTCGATGATTGGGTCAAGGACCAATGCGGCTGAGCCGCCGTGATGGATGCTGGTAGGATGGTCCTGCTACCTCTTGAGCACTGTGTTGGATTTCCCCGAAGAGGAGAGGATGATGAAGTAAAGTAGCGTAAGTATTTCCCTCAGCTTTTGAGAACCAAGGTATCAATCGAGTAGGAGATCACGCACGAGTCCCTCGTACCTACCCAAAACGATAGCTACTCGCAACCAACGCGATTAGGGGTTGTCAATCCCTTCACGGTCACTTACGAGGGTGAGATCTGATAGAGATGATAAATAATATTTTTGGTATTTTTGATATAGAGATGCAAAGTGAAAAGTAAAAGGCAAAGTAAAAACAAAGCAAGTAATAAAGTAATGGAGATTGATATGATGAGAATAGACCCGGGGGCCATAGGTTTCACTAGTGGCTTCTCTCAAGAGCATAAGTATTCTACAGTGGATGAACAAATTACTGTTGAGCAATTGATAGAAAAGCGAATAATTATGAGATTATCTAGGTATGATCATGTATATAGGCATCACGTCCAAGACAAGTAGATCGAAATGATTCTGCATCTACTACTATTACTCCACTCATCGACCACTATCCAGCATGCATCTAGAGTATTAAGTTAAAAACAGAGTAACGCCTTAAGCAAGATGACATGATGTAGAGGGATAAATTCATGCAATATGATAAAAAATCCATCTTGTTATCCTCGATGGCAACAATACAATATGTGCCTTGCAACCCTTTCTGTCACTGGGTAAGGACACCGCAAGATTGAACCCAAAGCTAAACACTTCTCCCATTGCAAGAACTGCCAATCTAGTTTGCCAAACCAAACGGATAATTCGAAGAGACTTGCAAAGATAACTCAATCATACATAAAAGAATTCAGAGAAGAATCAAATATTGTCCATAGATAAGCTGGATCATAAACCCACAATTCATCGGTCTCAACAAACACACCGCAAAAATAAGATTACATCGAATAGATCTCCACAAGAGAGGGGGAGAACATTGTATTGAGATCCAAAAAGAGAGAAGAAGCCATCTAGCTACTAGCTATGGACCCGAAGGTCTTCAGTAAACTACTCACACTTCATTGGAGAGGCTATGGTGTTGATGTAGAAGCCCTCCATGGTAGATGCCCTCTCCGGCGGAGCTCAGGAACAGGCCCCAAGATGGGATCTCACGGATACAGAAGGTTGCGGTGGTGGAATTAGGTTTTTGGCTCCGTATCTGATCTGACGGGGGTACGTAGTTATATATAGGAGGAAGGAGTATGTCGGTGGAGCAACAGGGGGCCCACGAGGCAGGGGGGCGCACCCAAGGGGGGCGCCCTCCACCCTCGTGACCGCCTTTGGCACTTCTTGGAGTAGGTTCCAAGTCTCCTGGATCACATTCGATGAGAAAATCACGTTCCCGAAGGTTTTATTCCGTTTGGACTCTTGATATTCTGTTTCTTCGAAATACTGAAATAGGCAAAAAAAAACAGCAATTCTGGGCTGGGCCTCCGGTTAATACATTAGTCCCAATAATAATATAAAAGTGAAAAATAAAGCCCAATATAGTCCAAAATAGTAGATAAAGTAGCATGGAGCAATCAAAAATTATAGATACGTTGGAGACGTATCAAGCATCCCCAAGCTTAATTCCTGCTCGTCCTCGAGTAGGTAAATGATAAAAAAGAATTTTTGATGCGGAGTGATACTTTGGCATAATTTCAATGTAAATCTTCTTAATTTTAGCATGAGTATTCAGATCCGAAAGATTCAAGACAAAAGTTCATATTAACATAAAGGTAATAATATTTCAAGCATACAGATTAAAGCAATCATGTCTTCTCAAAATAGCATGGTTAAAGAAAGTTATCCCTACAAAATCATATAGTCTGGCTAAGCTCTATCTTCATCACACAAAGTATTTAATCATGCACAACCCCGATGACGAGCCAAGCAATTGTTTCATACTTTAGAAATCTCAAACTTTTTCAACTTTCACGCAATACATGAGCCATGGACATAGCACTATAGGTGGAATAGAATGGTGGTTGTGGGGAAGACAAAAAGGAGAAGATAGTCTCACATCAACTAGGCGTATCAATGGGCTATGGAGATGCCCATCAATAGATATCAATGTGAGTGAGTAGGGATTGCCATGCAACGGATGCACTAGAGCTTGTTGGGGAACGTTGCATAAAATAAAAAATTTCCTACGTTCACCAAGATCAATCTATGAGTTCATCTAGCAACGAGAGAGAGAGAGAGAGATGCATCTACATACCCTTGTAGATCGCGTGCGGAAGCGTTCAAGAGAACGGGGTTGAGGGAGTCGTTCTCATCGTGATCCAAATCACCGGAGATCCTAGCGCCGAACGGACGACACCTCTGCGTTCAACACATGTACGGTCAGCGTGATGTCTCTTCCTTCTTGATCCAGCAAGAGGGGAAGGAGAGGTTGATGAAGATCCAACAGCACAACGGCGTGGTGGTGGATGCAGCAGGGTTCCGGCAGGGCTTCGCCAAGCAACTACGGGAGGAGGAGGTGTAGCAGGGAGGGGAGGGAGGTGCCAGGGTGTTGGGTGCGGCTGCCCTCCCACCCCCCCTCTTTATATAGGGACCCCAGGGGGGCGCCGGCCCTAGAGATGAGATCTCTAGGGGGCGCCGGCCAAGGGGGGTGGAGTGCCCCCCAAGGCAAGTGGAGGCGCCCTCTCCCCTAGGGTTCCCAACCCTAGGCGTAAAGGGGGGCCCAGGGGGGGCACACCAGCCCACTAGGGGCTGGTTCCCCTCCCACTTCAGCCCATGGGGCCCTCCGGGATAGGTGGCCCCACCCGGTGGACCCCCGGGACCCTTCCGGTGGTCCCGGTACAATACCGGTGACCCCCGAAACTCTCCCGATGGCCGAAACTGCACTTCCTATATATAATTCTTTACCTCCGGACCATTCCGGAACTCCTCGTGACGTCCGGGATCTCATCCAGGACTCCGAACAACTTTTGTTTTTCTGCATACTCATATTCATACAACCCTAGCGTCACCTAACCTTAAGTGTGTAGACCCTACGGGTTCGGGAGACATGCAGACATGACCGAGACGGCTCTCCGGTCAATAACCAACAGTGGGATCTGGATACCCATGTTGGCTCCCACATACAACTCGATGATCTCATCGGATGAACCACGATGTCGAGGATTTAAGCAACCCCGTATACAATTCCCTTTGTCAATCGGTATGTTACTTGCCCAAGATTCGATCGTCGGTATCCCAATACCTCGTTCAATCTCGTTACCGGCAAGTCACTTTACTCGTACCGTAATGCATGATCCCGTGCCTATACACTTGGTCACTTTGAGCTCATTATGATGATGCATTACTGAGTGGGCCCAGAGATACCTCTCCGTCATACGGAGTGACAAATCCTAGTCTCGATCCGTGTCAACCCAACAGACACTTTCGGAGATACCTGTAGTGCACCTTTATAGTCACCCACTTATGTTGTGACGTTTGGTACACCCAAAGCACTCCTACGGTATCCGGGAGTTACACGATCTCTTGGTCTAAGGAAAAGATACTTGACATTGGAAAAGCTCTAGCAAAATGAACTACACGATCTTGTGATATGCTTAGGATTGGGTCTTGTCCATCACATCATTCTCCTAATGATGTGATCCCGTTATCAATGACATCCAATGTCCATAGTCAAGAAACCATGACTATCTGTTGATCAACGAGCTAGTCAACTAGAGGCTCACTAGGGACATGTTGTGGTCTATGTATTCACACGTGTATTACGATTTCCGGATAATACAATTATAGCATGAATAAAAGACAATTATCATGAACAAGGAAATATAATAATAATTCTTTTATTATTGCCTCTAGGGCATATTTCCAACAGTCTCCCACTTGCACTAGAGTCAATAATCTAGTTACATTGTGATGAATCGAACACCCATAGAGTTCTGGTGTTGATCATGTTTTGCTCGTGGAAGAGGTTTAGTCAATGGATCTGCGACATTCAGATCCGTATGTACTTTGCAAATATCTATGTCTCCATCTTGAACATTTTCACGGATGGAGTTGAAACGACGCTTGATGTGCCTGGTCTTCTTGTGAAACTTGGGCTCCTTGGCAAGGGCAATAGCTCCAGTGTTGTCACAGAAGAGAGTGATTGGCCCCGACGCATTGGGTATGACTCCTAGGTCGGTGATGAACTCCTTCATCCATATTGCTTCATGCGCTGCCTCCAAGGCTGCCATGTACTCCGCTTCACATGTAGATCCCGCCACGACGCTCTGCTTGCAACTGCACCAGCTTACTGCTCCACGATTCAACATATACACGTATCTGGTTTGTGACTTAGAGTCACCCAGATCTGTGTCGAAGCTAGCGTCGACGTAACCCTTTACGACGAGCTCTTCGTCACCTCCATAAACGAGAAACATGTCCTTTGTCCTTTTCAGGTACTTCAGGATATTCTTGACCGCTGTCCAGTGTTCCTTGTCGGGATTACTTTGGTACCTTCCTACCAAACTTACGGCAAGGTTTACATCAGGTCTGGTACACAACATGTCATACATAATAGATCCTATGGCCGAGGCATAGGGGAAGACACTCATCTCTTCTTTATCTTTTGCCGTGGTCAGGCATTGAGCCGAGCTCAATCTCACACCTTGCAATACAGGCAAGAACCCTTTCTTGGACTGATCCATTTTGAACTTCTTCAAAATCTTATCAAGGTATGTGCTTTGTGAAAGACCTATGATGCGTCTCGATCTATCCCTATAGATCTTGATGCCTAATATGTAAGCAGCTTCTCCAAGGTCCTTAATTGAAAAACACTTATTCAAGTAGGCCTTAATGCTGTCCAAAAGTTCTATATCATTTCCCATCAAAAGTATGTCATCTACCTATAATATGAGAAATGCTACAGAGCTCCCACTCACTTTCTTGTAAACGCAGGCTTCTCCATAAGTCTGCATAAACCCAAACACTTTGATCATCTCATCAAAGCAAATGTTCCAACTCCGAGACGCTTGCACCAGCCCATAAATGGATCGCTGGAGCTTGCATACCTTGTTAGAATTCTTAGGATCGACAAAACCCTCCGGTTGCATCATATACAGTTCTTCCTTAAGATAGCCGTTAAGGAATGCCGTTTTGACGTCCATCTGCCATATCTCATAATCATAGTATGTGGCAATTGCTAACATGATTCGGACGTATTTCAGCTTCGCTACGGGAGAGAAAGTATCATCGTAGTCAACCCCTTGAACTTGCCGATAACCCTTAGCGACAAGTCGAGCTTTATAGATGGTAATATTACCATCCGCGTCCGTCTTCTTCTTAAAGATCCATTTGTTTTCTATCGCTCGCCGATCATTGGGCAAGTCTGTCAAAGTACATACTTTGTTTTCATACATGGATTCTATCTTGGATTGCATGGCTTCAAGCCATTTGTTGGAATTTGGGCCCGTCATCGTTTCTTCATAGTTCGAAGGTTCACCGTTGTCTAACAACATGATTTCCAGGACAGGGTTGCCATACCACTCTGGTGTGGAACGTGTCCTTGTGGACCTGCGAAGTTTAGTAGCAACTTGATCCGAAGTACCTTGATCATCATCGTTAATTTCCTCTCTAGTCGGTGTAGGCACCACAGGAACATTTTCCTGAGCTGCACTACTTTCCGGTTCAAGAGGTAGTACTTCATCGAGTTCTACTTTCCTCCCACTTACTCCTTTCGAGAGAAACTCTTTTTCCAGAAAGGATCCGTTCTTGGCAACAAAGATCTTGCCTTCGGATCTAAGGTAGAAGGTATACCCAATGGTTTCCTTAGGGTATCCTATGAAGACGCATCTTTCCGACTTGGGTTCGAGCTTTTCAGGTTGAAGTTTCTTGACATAAGCATCGCATCCCCAAACTTTTAGAAACGATAGCTTAGGTTTCTTTCCAAACCATAATTCATATGGTGTCATCTCAACGGATTTAGACGGAGCCCTATTTAGAGTGAATGTAGCTGTCTCTAGAGCGTATCCCCAAAATGATAGCGGTAAATCGGTAAGAGACATCATAGATCGCACCATATCCAATAGAGTGCGATTACGACGTTCGGACACACCATTACGCTGAGGTGTTCTAGGCGGCGTGAGTTGTGAAACGATTCCACATTTTCTTAAGTGCGTACCAAATTCGTGACTTAAATATTCTCCTCCATGATCTGATCGTAAGAACTTTATTTTTCGATCACGTTGATTCTCTACTTCATTCTGAAATTCCTTGAACTTTTCAAAGGACTCGGACTTGTGTTTCATCAAGTAGACATACCCATATCTACTTAAGTCATCAGTGAGAGTGAGAACATAACGATATCCTCCGCGAGCCTCGACGCTCATTGGACCACACACATCAGTATGTATGATTTCCAATAAGTTGGTTGCTCGCTCCATTGTTCCGGAGAACGGAGTCTTGGTCATTTTGCCCATGAGGCATGGTTCGCATGTGTCAAATGATTCATAATCGAGACACTCTAAAAGTCCATCAGCATGGAGCTTCTTCATGCGCTTGACACCAATGTGACCAAGGCGGCAGTGCCACAAGTATGTGGGACTATCATTGGTATTCACACTATGAATATGTGTAACATTACGTTCGAGATTCATTAAGAATAAACCATTGACCATCGGGGCATGACCATAAAACATATCTCTCATATAAATAGAACAACCATTATTCTCGGATTTAAATGAGTAACCATCTCGCATTAAACGAGATCCAGATACAATGTTCATGCTCAAACTTGGCACTAAATAACAACTATTGAGGTTCAAAACTAATCCCGTAGGTAAATGTAGAGGTAGCGTGCCGACGGCGATCACATCGACCTTGGAACCATTCCCGACGCACATCGTCACCTCGTCCTTCGCCAGTCTCCGCTTATTCCGCAGCTCCTGCTGTGAGTTACAAATGTGAGCAACGGCACCGGTATCAAATACCCAGGAGTTACTACGAGTACTGGTAAGGTACACATCAGTTACATGTATATCAAATATACCTTTAGTGTTGCCGGCCTTCTTGTCCGCTAAGTATTTGGGGTAGTTCCGCTTCTAGTGACCCTTCCCTTTGCAATAAAAGCACTCAGTCTCAGGCTTGGGTCCATTCTTTGACTTCTTCCAGGCAACTGGCTTACCGGGCGCGGCAACATCTTTGCCGTCCTTCTTGAAGTTCTTCTTACCCTTGCCCTTCTTGAACTTGGTAGTTTTATTGACCATCAACACTTGATGTTCTTTCTTGATTTCTACCTCTGCTGACTTCAGCATTGAAAATACTTCAGGAATAGTTTTCACCATCCCCTGCATATAGTAGTTCATCACAAAGCTCTTGTAGCTCGGTGGGAGCGACTGAAAGATTCTGTCAATGACCGCCTCGTCCGGGAGGTTAATGTCCAGCTGGGACAGGCGGTTGTGCAACCCAGACATTTTGAGTATGTGCTCACTAGCAGAACTGTTTCCCTCCATCTTACAACTATAGAACTTGTCGGAGACTTCATATCTCTCGACCCGGGCGTGAGCTTGGAAAACCATTTTTAGCTCCTCGAACATCTCATATGCTCCATGTTGCTCAAAACGCTTTTGGAGCCCCGGTTCTAAGCTGTAAAGCATGCCGCACTGAATGAGGGAGTAATCATCAGCACGTGACTGCCAAGCGTTCATAACGTCTTGGTTCTCTGGGATGGGTGCTTCACCTAGCGGTCCTTCTAGGACATATGCTTTCTTGGCAGCTATGAGGATGATCCTCGAATTCCGGAACCAGTCCGTATAGTTGCTGCCATCATCTTTCAGCTTGGTTTTATCTAGGAACGCGTTGAAGTTCATGTTGACATGAGCGTTGGCCATTTGATCTACAAGACATATTTTGCAAAGATTTTAGACTAAGTTCATGACAATTAAGTTCATCTAATCAAATTATTTAATGAACTCCCACTCAGATTTGACATCCCTCTAGTCATCTAAGTGTTACATGATCCGAGTCGACCAGGCCGTGTCCGATCATCACGTGAGACGGACTAGTCATCATCGGTGAACATCTCCATGTTGATCATATCTTCCATACGACTCATGTTCGACCTTTCGGTCTCTGTGTTCCGAGGCCATGTCTGTACATGCTAGGCTCGTCAAGTTAACCCTAAGTGTTTTGCATGTGTAAAACTGTCTTACACCCGTTGTATGTGAACGTAAGGATCTATCACACCCGATCATCACGTGGTGCTTCGAAACGACGAACTTTAGCAACGGCGTACAGTTAGGAGGAACACTTTCTTGAAATTATTATAAGGGACCATCTTATTTACTACCGTCGTTCTAAGTAAACAAGATGCATAAACATAATAAACATCACATGCAATTATATAGTAGCGATATGATATGGCCAATATCATATAGCTCCTTTGATCTCCATCTTCGGGGCTCCATGATCATCTTCGTCACCGGCATGACACCATGATCTCCATCATCATGATCTCCATCATCGTGTCTCCATGAAGTTGCTCGCCAACTATTACTTCTACTACTATGGCTAACGGTTTAGCAATAAAGTAAAGTAATTACATGGCATTAAATCATTGACACGCAGGTCATACAATAATTAAGACAACTCCTATGGCTCCTGCCTGTTTTCATACTCATAGACATGCAAGTCGTGATTCCTATTACAAGAACATGATCTCATACATCACAATATGTCATTCATCATTCATCACAACTTTTTGCCATATCACATCACATAGCAATTGCTGCAAAAACAAGTTAGACGTCCTCTAATTGTTGTTGCATGTTTTACGTGGCTGCAATTGGGTTCTAGCAAGAACGTTTTCTTACCTACGAATAACCACAACGTGATTTTGTCAACTTCTATTTACCCTTCATAAGGACCCTTTTCATCGAATCCGCTCCAACTAAAGTGGGAGAGACAGACACCCGCTAGCCACCTTATGCAACTAGTGCATGTCAGTCGGTGGAACCTGTCTCACGTAAGCGTACGTGTAAGGTCGGTCCGGGCCACTTCATCCCACAATACCGCTCAAGAAAAATAAGACTAGTAGTGGCAAGCAAGTTGACAAGATCTACGCCCACAACAGATTTGTGTTCTACTCGTGCAATAGAGAACTACACATAGACCTAGCTCTGATACCACTGTTGGGGAACGTTGCATAAAATAAAAAAAATTCTACGTTCACCAAGATCAATCTATGAGTTCATCTAGCAACGAGAGAGAGAGAGAGATGCATCTACATACCCTTGTAGATCGCATGCGGAAGCGTTCAAGAGAACGGGGTTGAGGGAGTCGTTCTCGTCGTGATCCAAATCACTGGAGATCCTAGCGCCAAACGGAAGGCACCTCCGCGTTCAACACACGTACGGTCAGCGTGACGTCTCCTCCTTCTTGATCCTTAAGTGTGTAGACCCTACGAACAACTTTAGGTTTGCTGCATACTCATATTCATACAACCCTAGCGTCACCTAACCTTAAGTGTGTAGACCCTATGGGTTCGGGAGACATGCATACATGACCGAGACGGCTCTCCGGTCAATAACCAACAGCGGGATCTGGATACCCATGTTGGCTCCCACATACTCCTCAATGATCTCATCGGATGAACCACGATGTCCAGGATTTAAGCAACCTCGTATACAATTCCCTTTGTCAATCGGTACTTTACTTGCCCGAGATTCGATCGTCGGTATCCCAATACCTCGTTCAATCTTGTTACTCGCAAGTCACTTTACTCGTACCGTAATGCATGATCCCGTGACCAGACACTTGGTCACTTTGAGCTCATTATGATGATGCATTACCGAGTGGGCCCAGAGATACCTCTCCGTCATACAGAGTGACAAATCCCAGTCTCGATCCGTGTCAACCCAACAGACACTTTCGGAGATACCTGTAGTGCACCTTTATAGTCACCCAGTTACGTTGTGACGTTTGGTACACCCAAAGCACTCCTACGGTATCCGGGAGTTAGACGATCTCATGGTCTAAGGAAAAGATACTTGACATTGTAAAAGCTGTAGCAAAACGAACTACACGATCTTGTGCTATGCTTAGGATTGGGTCTTTTCCATCACATCATTCTCCTAATGATGTGATCCCATTATCAATGACATCCAATGTCCATAGTCAGGAAACCATGACTATCTGTTGATCAACGAGTTAGTCAACTAGAGGCTCACTAGGGACATGTTGTGGTCTATGTATTCACACGTGTATTACGATTTCCGGATAATACAATTATAGCATGAATAAAAGACAATTATCACGAACAAGGAAATGTAATAATAATCCTTTTATTATTGCCTCTAGGGCATATTTCCAACAGAACTATAAGTATATGAAAGCTCAACAAAAGAAACTAAGTGGGTGTGCATCCTACTTGCTTGCTCACGAAGACCTAGGGCACTTTTGAGGAAGCCCATCATTGTAATATACAAGCCAAGTTCTATAATGAAAAATTCCCACTAGTATATGAAAGTGACAACATATGAGACTCTCTATCATGAAGATCATGGTGCTACTTTGAAGCACAAGTGTGGAAAAAGGATAGTAGCATTGTCCCTTCTCTCTTTTTCTCACTTATTTTTTTTAATCTTTGGTGGGCTTCTTTGGCCTCTTTTTTTATTTGGGCTTCTTTGGCCTCTTTTATTTTTCATAAAGTCCGGAGTCTCATCCCGACTTATGGGGGAATCATAGTCTCCATCATCCTTTCCTCACTGGGATAATGCTCTAATAATGATGATCATCACACTTTTATTTTTCTTACAACTCAACAATTACAACTCGATACTTAGAACAAAATATGACTCTGTATGAATGTCTCCGGTGGTGTACCGGGATATGCAATGAATCAAGAGTGACATGTATGAAAATTAGGAAGGTGGCCTTGCCACAAATACAATGTCAACTACATGTTCATGCAAAAAGCAATATGACAAAAGTAATGCATGTCATATGAACGGAACGGTGGAAAGTTGCATGGCAACATATCTCGGAATGGCTATGCAAATGCCATGATAGGTAGGTATGGTGGCTGTTTTGAGGAAGGTATATGGTGGGTGTATGATACCGGCGAAAAGTGTGCGGTATTAGAGAGGCTAGCAATGGTGGAAGGGTGAGAGTGCGTATAATCCATGGACTCAACATTAATCAAAAGAACTCATGCACTTGTTGCAAAAATTTAGAAGTCATCAAAAACCAAAGCACTAAACGTATACTCCTAGGGGGATAGATTGGTAGGAAAAGACCATCGCTCGTTCCCGGCTGCCACTCATAAGGAAGACAATCAATAAATAAAATTGTGCTCCGACTTCATCACAAAGCGGTTCACCATACGTGCATGCTACGGGAATCACAAACTTCAACACAAGCATTCTTTAAATTCATAATCACCCCAACTAGCATTACTTTCATATTATCACCTCCATATCTCAAAACAATTATCAAGCATCAAACTTATCTTAGTATTCAACGCACTCAAAAGAAAGTTTCACAAATCTTGAATACCAAATATATTATCTTTAAGCAAATTACCATGCTATTAACAACTCTCAAAATAATCTAAGTGAAGCATGAGAGATCAATAGTTTCTTTAAAACAAATCCACCACCGTGCTCTAAAAGATCTAAGTGAAGCACTAGAGCAAAAATTATTACGCTCAAAAAGGTTTAAGTGAAGCACTATGAGCAAAACTATCAAGTTCAAAAGATATAAGCGAAGCACATAGAGTATTCTATCAAATTCTAAATCATGTATGGCTCTCTAAAAAGGTTTGTACAGCAAGGATTATTGTGGTAAACTAACAAGCAAAGACGCAAATAATACAAGACGCTCCAAGCAAAACACATGACATGTGGTGAATAAAAATATAGCTCCAAGTAAATTACCGATGGAAGTAGACGAAAGAGGGGATGCCTTCCGGGGCATCCCCAAGCTTTGATTTTTTGGTGTCCTTGGATTGTCTTGGGGGTTCCATGGGCATCCCCAAGCTTAGGCTCTTTCCACTCTTTGTTCCATAATCCATCAAAAGAATTCACCCAAAACTTGAAAACTTCACAACACAAAACTCAATAGAAATCTCGTGAGCTCCATTAGTGAAAGAAAACAAAAGACTACTTTAAGGTACTGTAATTAACTCATTATTTATTTATATTGGTGTTAAACCTACTGTATTCCAACTTCTTTATGGTTTATAAACTAATTTATTAGCCATAGATGCATTGAAATAAGCAAACAACACACGAAAAACAGAATCTGTCAAAAACAGAACAGTCTGTATCAATCTGTAACTAACGCAAACTTCTGGAACTCTAAAAATTCTACAAAAATAGGACGTACTGTACAATTTGTTTATTGATCAGCATCAAAAAGAATAAATGCAAAAACACGTTTCTGTGATTTATTGATTTTTTTCTCGTGAGCGCAAAGTTTCTGTTTTTCAGCAGAATCAAATCAACTATCATCATAGCTTATCCTATAGGTTCTACTTGGCACAAACACTAATTAAAACATAAAACCACATCCAAACAGAGGCTATATGGATTATTTATTCCAAAACAGGAGCAAAAACAAAAAATAAAAAATAGAAATGGGTTGCCTCCCAACAAGCGCTATTGTTTAACGCCCCTAGCTAGGCATAAATATTTCAATGATGCTCACAAGAAATACAAGAATTGAACCACAAAGAGAACATCATAAAATACGTGATAAACACATCTAAGTCTAACATACTTACTATGCATAGGCATCTTATAGGCAAACAAATTATCAAGGCAAGCAAAAACTAGCATATGCAAGGAGGCGGAAAGAAACAATAGCAATCTCAACATAACAAGAGGTAATTTATTATCATGAAAATTTCTATGACCATATTTTCCTCTCTCATAATAATTACATGTGGGATCATAAGCAAATTCAACAAAATAGCTATCACATAAAATATTTTCAACATGATCCACATGCATGCAAAGTTGACACTCTTCCGAAATAGTGGGATTAACATTAACTAAAGTCATGACCTCTCCAAACCCACTTTTATCAAAAAATTCATAAGATTGAATATTCTCCAAATATGTGGGATCTAGAGTTGACACTCTTCCAAACCCACTTTCAATATTATTGCAAACAATATTATCAATCTCATATTCATCATGGGGATTAAATAAATTTTCAAGATCATAAGAAGAATCACCCCAATCATGATCATTGCAACAAGTAGTAGACATAGCAAAACTAGCATCCCCAAGCTTAGGGTTTTGCATATTATTAGCACAACTAACATCAAGAGAATTTATATTAAAATCATTTAAATCATGCTTTTCGTTGAGGGAGCTATCAAGCATGGGTGCAATAGCAACGATCTCATTTTTAACATAAGGAACTATAGCAATTTCGTCTTCATAAATATTGGCTTCATGGCCACAAGAATAGCAAGCATCATGTTCATCAAGGGATATTTCAATCAAATCATCAGAATCATCATTATCTATAGATTCATGCATATCATTATTTTCTTCCAAAGAAACGGTCATTCTTTCAATAAATTCTTGGACATAGACATTATGAGCAAGGTTTTCATTGCAATATTTAAGTATGACGGAATTTTCAGATTTTTTGAGAGTAAAATCATACTTTTCAATCAAAGAAGCAACTTCATGAGCACCCTTAAAAACGAAAAATTCTTCAATTTGTCCGATATCATAGTAACTATAAACACCCTTTGCATAAGAAGATAAGATTTCATTATCATTGAACTCACATAGGTAGGGAAGGTGTTTTTTAGGGTTCTTAGAGCAATAAGTAAAATCACACATTTCACAAAGATTCCAAGCATAGCATAGCAAACTATTTATATGATACCGTAAGAGTCTCCCTTTTTCAGACAAACGATGACGCACAAAATGAGCATGCTCATCTAAAGATTTCCCATCAACTAGGCTAGTTGGGGTTTCAGCACGAGCGCATAAGGATCAAAGATGATCCAAGTAGAACACTTTAAGTGGATCCATATCAATAGATTTTTAGCAAGCAAAGATGCAAGCATATAGAAGGCACAAGGAAGCACAAACAAAGATACATACGGGAAGAAGGCGAGCGAAAAAGAGAGGGCGAATAAAACGGCAAGGGTGAAGTGGGGGAGAGGAAAACGAGAGGCAAATAATGTAATGCGAGAGATAGGGATTGTGATGGGTACTTGGTATGGTTGACTTGCTTGCGTGAGCCTCCCCGGCAACGGCACCAAAAATTCTTCTTGCTACCTCTTGAGCACTGCGTTGGATTTCCCCGAAGAGGAGAGGATGATGCAGTAAAGTAGCGTAAGTATTTCCCTCAGTTTTTGAGAACCAAGGTATCAATCCAGTAGGAGATCATGCACGAGTCCCTCGTACCTACACAAAACGATAGCTACTCGCAACCAACGCGATTAGGGGTTGTCAATCCCTTCATGGTCACTTACGAGGGTGAGATCTGATAGAGATGATAAATAATATTTTTGGTATTTTTGATATAGAGATGCAAAGTGAAAAGTAAAAGGCAAAGTAAAAACAAAGCAAGTAATAAAGTAATGGAGATTGATATGATGAGAATAGACCCGGGGGCCATAGGTTTCACTAGTGGCTTCTCTCAAGAGCATAAGTATTCTACGGTGGGTGAACAAATTACTGTTGGGGAACGTAGCAGAAATTCAAAAAAATTCTACGCATCACCAAGATCTATCTATGGAGATACTAGCAACGAGAGAGAGAGAGAGGAGTGTGTCTACATACCCTTGTAGATCGCGAGCGGAAGCATTCAAGAGAACGGGGTTGAGGGAGTCGTACTCGTCGTGATCTAAATAACCGATGATCCTAGTGCTGAACGGACAGCACCTCCGCATTCAACACACGTATGGTTGGGAAGACGACGGCGTGGGAGGGATGCAGTAGCGATCTCGATAGGGCTTCGCCAAGCTCTATGAGAGGGAGAGGTGTTGCAGAGGGAGAGGGAGGCGCCAGAGACTTGGGGTGTGAAAGCACAAGTGCTCCCTAGGTGGTTTTGGTAATTAATGTCAACATATCTTTTGTTGGACTAACACTTTTACCTAGTACATTTCAGACAAGTTCAACAATGGAGTGGCATGGACTAAAAGATGTGGGAACTCCTTCAAGATGCTAAGGACAAAGGATTGGCTCAAGCTTCAAGCTCAAGACTCTTCATTTTATATTTTAGTGATCCAAGATCACACTGAGTCTATAGGAAAAGCCAATACTATCAAGGAGGGATGAGGTGTTGCTTAATGAGCCTGTTGCTTCATGTGCTTAGTGATATTCTCCAAAACCCTCCACTACTTTCTCACATCCACATATGACCTAAACCTAAAGTCAAACTCGGCCATACCGATTCTTTCTATCCGGCGCCACCGAGTTTAGATGTCATAGCCACTGCCACAAACCCTAGGCAAATCGGTCTCACCGATAGGGATCTCGGTCTCACCGAGATGGGATTGCAATCTCTCTGTGTATGTCCATTACCAAAATCGGTCTCACCGAGTTTGTGTAATCGGTACTACCGAGATTACAATGCAAACTCTCTGGTTAACTTATTACCAAAATCGGTCCCACCGAGTTTGAGTAATCGGTCCCACCGAGTTTGCCTGACCAACTCTCTAGTTAGCTAATTACAAAATCAGTCTCACCGAGTTTGCGTAATCGGTCTCACCGAGATTACGTTATGCCCTAACCCTAATCATATTGGTCCTACCGAGTTGCATATCGGTCCCACCGAAAATCCTAACAGTCACTAGGTTTACTAGATCGGTCCGATCGAGTTCATCAATTCGGTCCCACCGAGTTTGGTAAATTGTGTGTAACTATTAGATTTTGTGTGGAGGCTATATATACCCCTCCACCTCCTCTTCATTCATAAGAGAGCCATCAGAACAAACCTACACTTCCAACTTACCAGTTCTGAGAGAGAACCACCTACTCATGTGTTGAGGCCAAGATATTCCATTCCTACCATATGAATCTTGATCTCTAGCCTTCCCCAAGTTGCTTTCCACTCAAATCTTCTTTCCACCAGATCCAAATCCTATGAAAGAAAGCTAGAAAAGAATGGCGGCACTCCCACCCTCCGGCGACTCCTCACGGCGATCTCCCTTCCTCTCCGGTAACTTTTAGAACTCCTCCGAAGATTGTTTCTGGATTTCTCTCCTCTCTCTCGGGACCCCATCTTCTATGGGTTCTGATGGCGGTGCAACTCTGGATCTAGATTTCTCTCATGGAGTGGCTTTTGCTGATGAGGTTTTTAGATCTTCTGGTCTCTCCATTCATCCTTTGGAGGGGTCACGTCCTTTTGTTCTGGTGGTTTCTTTTAGCCGGCATGATTTCCGGCTGGATGAAGATTCGGTGGCTGCGGCACTCGAGGCAGCTCTTGGTGGTTCTGCTATTGATCTCATGGTGACTTGCATTAAGGATAAAGTTTTCTCTTTTGTGGTGTCTTGCAAGCAAGTGGGATTTTATATTATTGATTCGCGTTCTTATGCGTGCAACCAATTCAAATGTTATTTTCATCTCTAGGGTAATGGTGGGCCAAATTGGTGGCGTGAGTTTTTGATCTGGAAAAAGGAGTGTGACGCAGAGTGGATTCTTGTCAGCCCCTCCAAGCGGCGTGCCGTTCTTGGTATGGTGGCAATGCATAAGCCTCCTGTCAAGTCTGCGATCAGATCTGGTAATTCATCTCGCAAAAGGCTTTCCTTCGCTACATTTCAGAATTATGATGCATGTAAGGGCTATCGTTATCCTGCTAGTTAGAATTGCATTGATTTAGCTGATATCTCCAGTTATGATTTACCCACGAAGGAACATGTGGTAATTCACCCCCCGCCGACGGTGGAGCTTCAGTGGACGGTGGCCTCGCCGTCGATCACTTTTGGCACGGTCGTTCCCATACGATCGTCTCTTTCGGAACCACAAGCTCCATCTACGGCGAGATCTCCGGGCGGGTTAGATCCTGTTTTGAATGATGCCATGTTGGGCTCCGATGCCATGTTGGGCTCTTTGGACTCAGTAATCACTGGTCCATCGCCCACATGCCTCCCCAGGCCTAGTTTTCCTCCACCGACAGTCAGCCCAGTTGCTGCAGAGCCCACTATTGCTGATCTTTCACCTGTTGGGCCTGCTAGCCCTGTTACGCTGGAAATTCCTTCCACTCAAGAGGCCAATGATGCTTTTGAGACCATGGTCAATGACATGGTGGACCAAGTGCTCACGTGTTCTCGCTGCTCTTTGGGGGGGCCACCTGTCTGTCAGTTGCTCGGTCTCCGTTGGATGTTTGGCCTGTGGGGATCCTGGTCATTCTAGGAAGGACTGCGATTTTATCGTGATAGAAAAAGGTTTATGTTGGAAACGGAAGCGTCCTGATATCTCGGGTAGGTCGGTCTCTCCCTCCTGCATTGGGAAGCACACGCTGCCGCCACCCTTGCTGTCCTGCCCCATCACATCACCATTATCCCCGGTAACCTGCGCTCCACGCACGCCGGCTGGCTCTCCACCGCCAACGCCTCCGCTTCCTTCTTCCCCCCCCCCCCCCCCGCCCCACCCATGGCAAACTTTGCCATTGATCCGATGCGCTATGTGCCGGCGGGGCATCACATCATTGATGGAGGGGTTAATCGTCTTCCACGGACCTTCGTCTCGCCGCCGTCGCCCATGGTTCGTTCTCATGAACGCTTTTTGATTGCGGAGGTCATGCCGGCTCCGCCTCTGGATCAGATGGGTCAGGTACGTGAGCAGGTGGTTGAGCTCGTTAACCACATGGGTTTTCATGTTCGCTCTGCCCAGCCTTGGATTTCTGGTGTGGGTTTATTTGAGGTCAGAGATGCTGGTGAGAGTTTTGCTTTGGTTCAGATGCCTCCTCAAGATCTTGGTCTGGATCGTTTTGTCCGTTTTATGAGACACGACCATGATGAGGGTTTTCGTGGGGTTCAAGGTTTTCGTCAAGGCTGCCTAATGTTTCTGGGTGTCCCTCTTGATCTGCGTAATGAGGAGAACCTAAGGGCTGCAGTTAATACTTTTGGAAAATTTCATCATTGGATTAGTGATGATCCATATCTTGTAAGATCGATAGTTTTTGCTTCTTTTCCAGAGGACATACTAGTTCCCCGGGATGTGGTGTTCTCTGACTATGCGGATTGGGGAGGTGCAAAAGTGTCTTGGACTGCACCGTGCTTTATTCTTGGTGCTAATTTTGCTGAGCAAATGCCGCAAGATGAAGACCCTATGCCCATCGATGGAAACCCTCACCCCTTGCCCGGGAACTTGATCCATGATGACAATGTATTTGCTCTGCCGCCTTACCCTGCGCTTGGGTGGAATGATGTGCCACCACCGCCGCCCCCTGTGGATGTGAATCAGGGCAGAGGATGGGGTTGGGATGATGATGCGCAAGCTCCAGCAGATGATGCAGCAAATGCAGAAGTCCCTGATCAGGAGTCCATTGTCATAGACCAGCAAGATTTTTCAGGCTCTGTTAATCAGTCTGACAGTTCTATTCCGCCAGCTCCGCCTGAGATCGTGCATTTGGATGATGTTGAAGTTGAGGATCATCCACCTGTTGTGGTTGCCGAGCCTGATCAGTTGCACCCGGTGATTGCTCCGTTGGATGCTGGGGATTTGATGCCGGGTTTGGAGGTTGCTCCTGGTGATGACTTATAGCCCCCTAAAGCTTTATTGGGTAATGACATTCAGAATGCTGCTATGCCTGCTGACCCTGATGCTTGGGCCATAGTGCCATATCAGCAGCCTATAGTGTCCCGGCAGGATCTTTTTGCTGGTCGTCTGAATGTGGTGTACGGCCCTCCTTTGCCGCCAGAGATGGCATGGAAAAGGACCTTTGATACCCTTTTGGGTCGTTGCTCTACTATGCATGTTCCAAAGCAAGTTTTTCAGGCTTCGTTTCAGCCTTTGATTCTTTCCAAGAGATCTTGGTCGTTGGCGTTTGAGAAGGTTAGCTGGGTTTCTGAATTAATACCTGTTGATGCTGCTGGCTTTGTTGTCCCACTGTCTGTTGCTTCGCCCCTCAGTGGGCCTGCTTGTGCTTTGTTAGCTGACAGTTCTCAGGAGTTGGAGCCAGGCTTTGGACTGCAGCCTGTTACTGCTGCTGAAGAGCAGTTCTCTTTCTCTGCTCCTGCCCCAAAGACGAAGCGAGTGACCAAACGTGATCGTGCTCCCGTTGTTGACTCTGACCTGCGCCGTTGCACTCGTAGCTCTATAAAGAGGGATGGTTTTAAGCCTGTGCTGCAAGCCCTGCCAATGACGGAGCCCAAGAAGAAGAAGCCTCGCCCAAAACCCATTGAGGAGGATGATCATGTTCCAAGATCGACTCCAGTGCCTCCCCCAACACCAATTATCCACATTCAGCAAATTGGAGCCAACTTGGGTATTGCGGCTGACAAGCTTACTGCGGATGCGCTTATGGCGGATCCATCCTCTGCTAAGGGAAATTCGTCTGATGTATAGTCTGGGCTATGATTGCGGGGTGTGGTCGACCCATAATCAGACTATCTTTCATAGGTTTATTTTAAGTCTCTTTTGTTGGGGAGTTGTTGATGATCGTTGTCAACGCATGTGTCCTTTGTTTGGCTATGTAGTTGGTTTGAATTGTGGTCTGTGCTCCCTGCTACGCAGGCATGCTCCTAAAATCTGTAAACAATATATTTTATGGATCCTCGAGCTACTAGAAGTTGGCGTGTAATGTGTTGGAATGTTAGAGGTCTTAATTCTGATGATTGCCAACGTGCTGTTCGTAATAAGGTGGAGGAAAGCATGGCGTCTGTGGTATGTCTACAAGAAACGAAAATGGAGTGTATTGGTTCCATGACTATACGAAATTTTTGCCCAAGTCGTTTTGACTCGTTCGTTTTCAGTCCTTCGGTTGGGGCCTCAGGTGGCATTGTTGTGCTGTGGAACTCCTCTGTTCTCTCTAGTCGGTTAATGGAGGCGAAGCATTTTGGTATTATTGTCCAATTCACTTCCAAACATAATAATGAAGTTTGGACGTTGGTCAATGTCTATGGGCCATGCAGAGGCCAAGCTAGAGATGATTTTGTGGACTGGCTCTACCATCTTTCCATACCTGACTCTGCTAATTGGCTGGTACTGGGGGATTTTAATTTTATTAGATCAATTGAGAACAGAAATCTACCTGGGGGTGATGCTAATGATATTTTTATCTTTAATGAGATTATCGGGCATCTTGGTCTGCTCGAATTACCTATTAAGGGTAGATCTTTCACTTGGTAAAATATGCAAGATAATCCTCTCCTTGAGCAGCTAGACTGGTTTTTTACTTCTGCGAATTGGATCTCCTGTTACCCTTCCACTCAGGTGTTACCACTTGCAAGGACTGCTTCAGATCATGTGCCTTGTGTGGTGGCAATCAACACCTCCATTCCCAAATGCAATATCTTTCGTTTTGAGAACTATTGGGTGGAGTTGCAGGGTTTTATTGATTGTGTAGCTGCCTCTTGGTCTTCTACTATAAACAAAGCACACATTACTGTTGTTATTGCTGCTAAGTTCAAATCCTTGAGGAGAGATCTCAAGAGTTGGCATATGAATGTCTCCAAAATGAAGGTCTTAATTGCTAAATGCAACAGAGTGGTTCTCATTTTGGATAGTTTGGAGGAGTTGAGGCCCCTATTCAGGCATGAATTCAACTTCAGAAATCTAGTTAAGTTGCATCTGGAGCATCTCCTACACCTGCAGTATCTATATTGGAGGAAAAGGTGTACTATTTGATCCATTAAAGTGGGGGAGGAAAACACTAAATTTTTCCATGCCATGGCTTCTGAAAGATATAGGCATAACTCCATTTCTTCTTTAAGGCTGGAGGATGGCTCTGTGGTGACTGACCATGAACAAATGGCTGCTGCTCTATGGCTTAATTTCAAGAACAGAATGGGCACTAGTCATGGGATTGAAATGTGTTTTGATCTCTCTTCTATTTTGGATAGAGTGGAGGGTTTGGATTCCTTGACTAAAGTGTTCTCCAAGGAGGAGATGGATAACACTGTTAAGAACATGCCTATTGATAAGTCACCTGGCCCTGATGGATTTAATGGCTTGTTTTTCAAAAAGTGTTGGCATATAATCAGCAAGGATTTCTATGCTTTGGCTGTTGCTTTTCATGAGGGGACTGCTAATCTTGAGAATATCAACTATTCATACATCACTCTGGTACCAAAGAAGAGGTCTCCTGAATCTGTCAATGACTTTAGACCTATCTCTCTTACTGGTATGGGGGTTAAGTTCCTTTCAAAAATGGCTGCAAATAGGCTTCAGTTGGATATCATGAGATGTTTGCATAAAAACCAATATGGTTTTATCAAGTCAAGAACAATCCAGGACTGTGTGGCTTGGGCACTTGAATACTTGCATCAATGTCACCAGTCCAAAATGCCTATTTTCATACTAAAGCTAGACTTTGAGAAAGCTTTTGATTCAATTGAGCATGAGGCTATATTTCAGATTCTGAGACACAAAGGTTTCAATGACAAATGGATTTCCTGGGTTAAGCAGTTCCTTGCTTCTGGTACTTCTTCTGTTTTGCTTAATGGGGTACCTGGTAAGCAATTTACCTGCAAGAAAGGTGTTAGGCAGGGTGACCCTCTCTCTCCACTCCTGTTTGCAATTGCTGCTGATTTGTTGCAATCAGTGGTTAATGATATGTTTCACAAGGGACTTTTGGAGCTTCCAATTCCCTGTCATGACAGGGACTACCCCATTATTTAGTATGCTGATGACACATTAATTATTTTGCCTGCTAAAGAACCGCAATTGCTTGCCCTGAAGGGGATGTTACTCCTATTCTCCAAGTCCACTGGGCTGCATGTCAACTATCATAATTCTTCTATGCTTCCTATTAATGTTGATTCAGTGGAGATAGCTAGGCTGGCTTCAGTCTTTGGTTGTGTGGTTGGCTCTCTACCTTTTACCTATCTTGGGCTACCTGTGGGAATCAACAAACCCAAGATTCTGGATTTAATGCCTTTGGTGGATAGTATAGAGAGGAAACTTTCTGTAAGCTCCTCCTTCCTTGCTCACGGAGGAAGGCTATAGTACTTGATATCTGCTCTCTCTCTTCGGTTCCTATTTTTTTCCTCTGCAGTTTGGACCTGCCTCCTGGTATTTTAAAGCAACTGGAGAGAATTCAGAGGCAGTGCCTTTGGAGAAAGTATGGACAGGAGTCTGGTCAGTCTTTGGCTGCTTGGAGCTTGGTCTGCAGACCAAAGAATAAAGGTGGGCTGGGTATTTTGAATTTGGGGCTGCAGAATGAAGCCCTTCTTCTCAAACATGTTAGTAAGTTCTATAATAAAGTTGATGTTCCCTGGGTGCATTTGATTTGTAACACTTACTATCATGGTAGAGTCCCCCATGCTACAACCTTTTGTGGTTCCTTCTGGTGGAGGGATATTTGCAAGTTAATGGATAAATTCAGGATGGTCTGTACTGTGCATGTTCATAGGGGTGACACAGTTCTATTTTGGTCTGATTCTTGGTCTTTGGGAGATTCTAGTATACCACTTGATCAAAGATTTGCAAGACTTTTCTCCTTTGTCATTGACCCTCTTATTTCTGCTGCTGAGGTTTTTGACATGTCTGAGATAACTCCTCTATTTCACTTACCACTCTCTAAGAGAGCTTTTGGTGAGTTGCAGTCATTGCAATCCTTGCTTGGAAATTCAAATGTAAATCACCAGCTGAATGATGTTTGGGTTTGGAAAGAGGATGGAAAGGATTACTCTGCCAAGAAATATTATACCTTCTTGCACAAGCACATTGTGTCAAACCCAATATTGTCCTGGATTTGGGCTAGTTGTTGCACATTGAGGATTAAGTTCTTTGCTTGGTTGTTGATCATGGATCGGTTGAACACACAAGATATGCTGGAGAGAAGGCACTGGAATGTCTCTGACTCAAATTTGTGTGTGTTGAGTCCCACGCACACCAAGGAGGACAGGGATCATCTATTCTTCCAGTGTAACTTTAGTTGCAGGGTCTGGAACTACCTTCAAATCAGCTGGCCTGCTGGAGATGATATGACTGCCATTGCTTTCCATGCTAGAAGGGATTTTGCAAGGCCTTTCTTCTCTGAAGTTGTTTTTCTAGCCTGCTAGAATATTTGGAATGTTAGGAATGACAGGGTCTTCAGGAATATCAAACCATCTTTTTGTAGGTGGAGAGTTTCTTTTATTTTGGACGTTTCTCTCTTAGTTCATAGGATTAAACCTAAATTCAAAGATGATCTGATTAGATGGATCTCTTTTTTGCCTCCTTGAGGTTAGCTTTTTCAACTTGCCTTTTCTCTTTTAGGGTCTCCCTGACCTTGTAAATTACTGCACATACGTATTTTTGTTTGGAGTAATAAAATTGCTGTGGGGCCAATGCCCTACAGTTTCAGGTCAAAAAAAATCCTATGAGAGAGAGTTGAGTGTTGGGGAGACTATCATTTGAAGCACAAGAGCAAGGAGTTCATCATCAACGCACCATTTGTTACTTCTTGGAGAGTGGTGTCTCCTAGATTGGCTAGGTGTCACTTGGGAGCCTCTGACAAGATTGTGGAGTTGAACCAAGGAGTTTGTTAGGGCAAGGAGATCGCATACTTCGTGAAGATCTACCGCTAGTGAGGCAAGTCCTTCGCGGGCGACGGCCATGGTGGAATAGACAAGGTTGCTTCTTCGTGGACCCTTAGTGAGTGGAGCCCTCCGTGGACTCGCGCAACCGTTACCCTTCATGGGTTGAAGTCTCCATCAACGTGGATGTACGATAGCACCACCTATCGGAACCACGCCAAAAACATCCGTGTCTCCAATTGCATTTGAATCCTCCAAAACCCTTCCCTTTACATTCTTGCAAGTTGCATGCTTTACTTTCCGTTGCTCATATACTCTTTGCATGCTTGCTTGCTATATGTTGTGAATGTTAAACTTGTGCCTAAACTCCACTTAAACTTAAAGAAGATGGAGCATTGGTCTCCATTGCCTTGGTTTAATCATCTTTGGAGGAAGATGGATGAGTCTACTTTGGGGAGTCTTAGACATAGAGTGCCTATTCTTGATGGAGAGTATTTTCAGGAGTGGAAAAATAAGATGCTTGTAATTTTCAATCAATATCATTTGAACAAGTACATTGCTAGCCCTTGTGCACCTCATGTTGATCCTATGCATCCTACTCTTGATGAGTCGATTGACATGATTAGAAATGTTAGAACTATTAATCTTATCACTAGAGGCTTGCCTAGAAACTTGGTTGGAAAATTACCTACTCTTGAGTGTGCCTACACTATATGGAAATTTCTTGAGGAACGATTTCCTAATTATTCCTTGAAAAATCTGGATGAAATTCTTCAGAAGTCTATTACCTTGAGTAAGATGAATTCCAATGATCCTATGTTTGGCAACTATCTATTTGAACTTACAAATCTTATGCGTGCCAAAGGAAATGTTGGAATTATTAGCGATATCATTTCCGAAGCTACTAGAATTCATAGAGGAGATTATTGTCAAACTCATACTAATGAATCACTCTCACTAGGATTTGATCCACCACATGACGATGTTGAACATGGATACTATGATGAGGATGATGATAGTGACTTCAATCTTGATGATGCAATGAGACACTTTGGTCTTATGGCAAATCTTCGGGGATATATGTCAGGAGGAAAGGAATAGGTTCTTGATAGTGGTTGTACCGATCACATGACCGGAGATAAAGACATGTTTCGTGAGCTTGCTGAAAATGATAGTCCTTGAAAGTATGTCACTTTCGGTGACAACTCAATGTCCTATCACATGATAGCTCCATATCACATGATAGCTCCATACAAAATGTCATGCTCGTTGAATCTCTTGGCTATAACTTACTTTCAATATCTAGACTTGCTGATTTCGGTTTCAATGTCCTATTTACTGAAGTAGATTTCCAAGTGTTTCGTAGAGATAATCATAAAATGGTATTTACCGGTGTGCGTAGAGGTGATCTATACATTGTTGATTTCACTAAAAAGGCTCAACCTAAAACTTGCTTCATTGCTAAATCCTCAAAAGGTTGGTTATGGCATAGACGACTAGGTCACGTTGGCATGAGAAACCTTGACAAGCTTATTAAAGGGAATCATATCCTTGGTGTTAACGATGTCATATTTGATAAGGATATACTTTGCAGTGCTTGTCAAGCAGGTAAACAGGTTGGAGGAAGGCATCCCGTGAAGAACATTATGACCACAAGGAGGCCACTCGAGCTACTTCACATGGATCTTTTTGGTCCCAACTCTTACAAGAGTCTCAGTGGAAATTCTTTTGGTCTAGTTATAGTTGATGATTTTTCAAGATTTACGTGGGTGTTCTTTCTTGATGATAAATCGCAGGTCCAAAAGATCTTCAAAAACTTCGCTAGGAAGGCCCAAAATTAGTTTGAAGTGAAGATCAAGAAGGTTCGCAGCGACAACAGAACGGAGTTCAAGAACACAAATGTGGACACCTTTCTTGACGAAGAAGGGATTTCACATGAGTTCTCGGCTACGTACGCACCTCAACAAAATGGAGTTGTTGAGAGTAAGAACCGGACGCTCATCGAAATGGCGAGAACGATGCTTGATGAGTACAAGACGCCGAAGAACTTTTGGGCAGAAGCGGTTGAGATAGCTTGTCATGCAAAAAATTGCTTGTATCTTCACAAGCTACTCGGCAAGACGGCATACGAGCTCCTCACCAATAACAAACCCCAAGTTGGACACTTTCGAGTATTCGGCTCAAAGTGCTACATTCTTGATAAGCATCATCGTTCTAAATTTGCTCCTAAGTCTTCCTACTAGGTTATGGCTCAAACTCTCACACTTATCGTGTCTACAACAATTTCACCCGAAAGGTTGAAGAGATGGTAGATGTGAAGTTTGATGAATCTAACGGCTCGCAAGTAGAGCAATTGCCAATTGATGTAGGAGACAAAGATCCTTCGGAAGCAATCCAAGACTTTTCTATTGGCAAGGTTCGTCCAACGGAGGTGAAGGAGAGTACCTCGTCCGTCCAAGTGGAAGCTTCTACTTCACGACAAGGTGAACCAAGAGTTGATACGGAAGCATCCACAAGTGGGACACACCAAGATGAAGAAAACGAGGAAGTGCATCAAGATGAACGTCAATGACCTCCTTCTCCACCACGACAAGAGAATGACAACGCCAACAATGAAGAAGGCCAAGAAGAAGAACAAGATGAAGAAGAAGTTCAACCAAGAACCAAGCAAAAGCTTTCACGAGTTCGAGCAAGAATTGCTAAAGATCATCCCATCGAGCAAATCTACAATGATATTCAAACCGGGAGAATCACTCGCTCTAAAACTCGTTTAGCTAACTTTTGTGAAAACTATTTTTTCATCTCTAGCATTGAACCTATGAAGGTCGAAGAAGCATTGGAAGATCCGGATTGGATAAATGCTATGCATGAAGAGCTACACAACTTTGAGAGAAACCAAGTTTGGACATTGGTTGAGAAGCCCGACAACAACCACAACATCAATGGTACCAAAGGCGTGTTTCGCAACAAACAAGATGAAGATGGACAAGTAGTTCGCAACAAAGCACGTCTCGTCGCCCAAGGCTACACACAAGTCGACGGTATGGACTATGGTGAGACTTATGCTCCCGTTGCTAGACTTGGGTCCATTCGCATCTTACTTGCATATGCTAATCACCATGATATCACCTTGTACCAAATGGACATTAAAAGTGCTTTTCTAAATGGTGAAATAGAGGAGGAAGTTTATGTTAAACAACCTCCCGGCTTTGTCAATCCTAAGAAACCAAATCATGTTTACAAACTTCACAAAGCCCTTTATGGTCTTAAACAAGCTCCTAGAGCTTGGTATAAATGCTTGACCAAGTTTCTTCTTGAAAAGGGATTTGAAATTGGGAAAATTGATTCCACAGTTTTTACTAAAAGGGTTAATGGAGAACTATTTGTGTGCCAAATCTATGTTGATGATATCATATTTGGATCAACTAACCCTCATTTTAGTCAGAAGTTTGGAAAGCTAATGTCAGAGAAGTTTGAGATGTCAATGATGAGTGAACTCAAATTCTTTCTTGGGTTGAAAATCAAGCAAACTAAGGAAGGTACTTTTGTCTCTCAAACAAAATACACTAAGGACTTATTCAAGAAGTTCAATATGCAAGAGTGCAAAGGTATGTCTACACCCATGCCTACTAGTGGACATCTTGACTTGACCAAAGATGGTGAACCGGTTGATCAAAAGGTTTATCGCTCTATGATTGGTTCATTGTTATATCTATGTGCTTCACGTCCCGATATCATGCTAAGTGTGTGCATGTGTGCACGATATCAAGCTGCTCCTAAAGAATGTCATCTTAAGGCCGTGAAAAGGATAGTGAGATACTTAATCCATACACCAAATTTTGGCATTTGGTATCCTAAGAAGGCTTTCGATCTTGTTGGCTACTCCGACTCGGACTATGCCGGAGACAAGGTTGGTAGAAAGTCCACTTTGGGTACTTATAAATTTCTTGGTAGATCTCTTGTGTCTTGGTCCTCGAAGAAACAAAACTCGGTATCCTTATCCACCGCCGAAGTGGAATACATTGCTGCTGGTTCATGTTGTGCTCAATTACTTTGGATGACCCAAACTCTTAAAGATTATGGGATATATGTGAAACATGTTCCATTGCTTTGTGACAATGAAAGTGTTATCAAAATTGGTCATAATCCCGTACAACATTCTCGAACTAAGCATATTGAAGTTCGTCATCATTTCATTCGAGATCATGTTGCCAAGGGTGACATTGATCTTAAGCATGTTCGCATCGAAAAGCAATTAGCGGATATATTCACTAAACTTCTTGATGAGAAAGTGTTTTGCAGGTTAAGAGGAGAATTGAACATCATTGATGCTTCAAACATGGAGTAGAAACTCCATTGGATACATGCAAGACATGAGCTTATGACTAATCCTGGATATTTCTCTTATGATGAAAATCTTATGTCTTGGATATATTTGTATCTTGCATGTTATATAACCCATGTAGGTACTTGGTTGAATCAAATTTCATGAGATTGTAATCTACTCACATCTTGAGTAATCTCTACCTCACCAGGTCTCTACACTATGGTGGTTGAGGACAACGAAGCACGGAATCATTCAAACATATCCTTTGACAAACTCTATGTTGAGCTTCATGATTATCATTTTTGGATAAACAAGTGCTACTCCTTGCCAGAACTAACCCATGTAGGTAGATGGCCTCAAATTCCAATTGGTGCTCCCAACTCTTGATGAGCTACATCAACCTTGAGCAACCCACACAAGTTCAACTACATGGTCAACACCACCAACCAAGGTATGTTATTCCATCTTAGAGAAGCTTTACTCCGAGTCATGAGCTAAAGCAACTCGACAAGATGTGAATACATCAAGATGCTTAAATGAAAAATGGTAATCCCATTTTGAGCTTAAACGATGAGTATGACCTATGATCAAGTGATCTCACTTGACTCCTAAGTCAATATACTCTAACATAGGTGACTTTGTCGCCGACCATCTCTAGATGAAGTTCTCTTGTGTTCTTCTTTGTGTTTTTGCATTTGTCTCATGCATATTTGTTTCCCCTTTCAAAAAAAACTTCATCTAGATTTCTTTCATTTCTTTTTGTTTGCTCTGCATTTTCTGCGTCGAATTCATTGCATATCATTCAGTAAATTCCTTGCAAATCTTTGTGAGATCCTACTAGTCTAGTGAGCTCAGGTGACAAGTGTTTTCTCTGTGATGAACTCGGTTTCACCGATTTGTTGTTTCCGGTCCAACCGAATCCTTTCGGTACAATCGAAGCATACCACTCGGTGCCACCGATTTCACAACAGGAAAAACAGCTTGCCACTTATTCTGTGTTTCTTCTGATCCAGCTCCACTCAGTGAATCTTGTCCTCTACAAGCATCACATTTTTATAAATGCTTTGTGCTGTGACTCAAGGATCAAACCCTTCTTGGAAATTGATGTCAAAGGGGGAGAGAGAGATCACATCAAATCTTATCACTTAGAGAGATCACATCAGAGAGGGAGAGTATCACCTCCTCAGGGGGAGAAAGAGATCTCCAGGGGGAGAGAATACTCAAGTAGAAAGTATTTCTCAAGGATCCCAAATGCTTGGTGTTCAAGAGGAGAGATGCCACATGTCTTATTGAGGGGAAAAGACATGTTCATATGTGCTTATTTGCATTAGCTTGCATTAGCTCTATTCATTTATATCTTTCAGCTCTGATTTTCTGTTCCCTATCTTCTCCCAGTATCCCATGCTAGATTCAGGGGGAGCAAGACATCTAAGGGAAAGAAATCATTTAAATTCATTGCATATCCTTACTCTTGGGGACATGTCTACTCCAATGTGGTACTTAGTACTCACTCTCTACATGTCATCCCAGTCTTGGTATTCTTTTGGTTTCTTCTGTTTGCTCTAGCTAGTAGATGTACCTGTGTTATCTAACCTTGTTTGTGTAGGTTCATTCCATCCTAAGCCAACTCAAGACTACAAGGTAAGTATATGCATCACACTCATGTGTATGAGGAATTCTTGCTGATGTACATACTGTTTGCAAGAAGGACTCATAAGCATGAAGGTATTTTCTTTAACATTCTTTGCTTTGATGCATATGGCCAAGATACATGTAACACATTGCCAACTCCATCATGGTTATGCTCTCACATGCTTATATACTCTATATTCACATGATTGCGTACATGTAGGGGGAGCCTATGCTTGTTACACATCTTTCCAAAGTTGTACTTGCTATTCTCTACATCTTTATCCAAAGCTTTGATGTATGTTGTCATCAATTACCAAAAAGGGGGAGATTGAAAGCACAAGTGCTCCCTAGGTAGTTTTGGTAATTAATGTCACCATATCTTTTGTTGGACAAACACTTTTACCTAGTACATTTCAGACAAGTTCAACAATGGAGTGGCATGGGCTAAAAGATGTGGGAACTCCTTCAAGATGCTAAGGACAAAGGATTGGCTCAAGCTTCAAGCTCGAGACTCTTCATTTTATATTTTAGTGATCCAAGATCACATTGAGTCTATAGGAAAAGCCAATACTATCAAGGAGGGATGAGGTGTTGCTTAATGAGCCTGTTGCTTCATGTGCTTAGTGATATGCTCCAAAACCCTCCACTACTTTCTCACATCCACATATGACCTAAACCTAAAGTCAAACTCGGCCATACCGATTCTTTCTATCCGGCGCCACTGAGTTTAGATGTCATAGCCACTGCCACAAACCCTAGGCAAATCGGTCTCACCGATAGGGATCTCGGTCTCACCGAGATGGGATTGCAATCTCTCTGTGTATGTCCATTACCAAAATCGGTCTCATCAAGTTTGTGTAATCGGTACTACCGAGATTACAATGCAAACTCTCTGGTTAACTTATTACCAAAATCGGTCCCACTGAGTTTGAGTAATCGGTCCCACCGAGTTTGCCTGACCAACTCTCTGGTTAGCAAATTACCAAAATCGGTCTCACCGAGTTTGCGTAATCGGTCTCACCAAGATTACATTATGCCCTAACCCTAATCATATCGGTCCTACCGAGTTGCATATCGGTCCCACCGAAAATCCTAACGGTCACTAGGTTTACTAAATTGGTCCGACCGAGTTCATCAATTCAGTCCCACCGAGTTTGGTAAATTGTGTGTAACGGTTAGATTTTGTGTGGAGGCTATATATATCCCTCCACCTCCTCTTCATTCGTAGAGAGAGACATCAGAACAAACCTACACTTCCAACTTACCAGTTCTGAGAGAGAACCACCTACTCATGTGTTGAGGCCAAGATATTCCATTCCTACCATATGAATCTTGATCTCTAGCCTTCCCCAAGTTGCTTTCCACTCAAATCTTCTTTCCACCAGATCCAAATCCTATGAGAGAGAGTTGAGTGTTGGGGAGACTATCATTTGAAGCACAAGAGCAAGGAGTTCATCATCAACGCACCATTTGTTACTTCTTGGAGAGTGGTGTCTCCTAGATTGGCTAGGTGTCACTTGGGAGCCTCCAACAAGATTGTGGAGTTGAACCAAGGAGTTTGTAAGGGCAAGGAGATCGCCTACTTCGTGAAGATCTACCGCTAGTGAGGCAAGTCCTTCGTGGGCGACGGCCATGCTGGGATAGACAAGGTTGCTTCTTCGTGGACCCTTCATGGGTGGAGCCCTTCATGGACTTGCGCAACCGTTACCCTTCGTGGGTTGAAGTCTCCATCAACGTGGATGTACAATAGCACCACCTATCGGAACCACGCCAAAAACATTCGTGTCTCCAATTGCATTTGAATCCTCCAAAACCCTTCCCTTTACATTCTTGCAAGTTGCATGCTTTACTTTCCGCTGCTCATATACTCTTTGCATGCTTGCTTGCTATATGTTGTGAATGTTAAACTTGTGCCTAAACTCCACTTAAACTTAAAGAAGTTAAAAACTGCAACTTTGGTACTTAGTGTCTAATCACCCCCCCCCCTCTAGACACCTCTTCTCAAGGTCCTACAGGGTGCGGCTGCCCTCCCTCCCCCCACTATATATAGGGCCCCTAGGGGGGGCCTGCCCTAGGAGATCCAATCTCCAAGGGGGGCGGCGGCCAGGGGGGAAACTTGCCCCCCCAAGCCAGGTGGAGGCGCCCCCACCCCTAGGGTTTCCAACCTTAGGCGCAGGGGGGCCCAAGGGGGGCGCACCAGCCCACCAGGGGCTGGTTCCCCTCCCACTTCAGCCCATGGGGCCCTCCGGGATAGGTGGCCCCACCCGGTGGACCCCCGGGACCCTTCCGGTGGTCCCGGTACAATACCGGTGACCCCCGAAACTTTCCCGATGGCCGAAACCTGACTTCCTATATATAATTCTTCACCTCCGGACCATTCCAGAACTCCTCATGACGTCCGGGATCTTATCCGGGACTCCGAACAACTTTCGGGTTACTGCATACTAATATCTCTACAACCCTAGCGTCACCGAACCTTAAGTGTGTAGACCCTACGGGTTCGGGAGACATGCAGACATGACCGAGATGACTCTCCGGTCAATAACCAACAGCGGGATCTGGATACCCATGTTGGCTCCCACATGCTCCTCGATGATCTCATCGGATGAACCATGATGTCGAGGATTCAATCAATCCCGTATACAATTCCCTTTGTCAATCGGTACGTTACTTGTCCGAGATTCGATCGTCGGTATCCCAATACCTCGTTTAATCTCGTTACCAGCAAGTCACTTTACTCATACCGTAATGCATGATCCCGTGACCAGACACTTGGTCACATTAGGCTCATTATGATGATGCATTACCGAGTGGGCCTAGAGATACCTCTCCGTCATACGGAGTGACAAATCCCAGTCTCGATTCGTGCCAACCCCTAGACACTTTCGGAGATACCCGTAGTGCACCTTTATAGTCACCCATTTACGTTGTGACGTTTGGCACACCCAAAGCACTCCTACGGTATCCGGGAGTTACACAATCTCATGGTCTAAGGAAATGATACTTGACATTTGGAAAAGCTCTAGCAAAACGAACTACACGATCTTTGTGCTACGCTTAGGATTGGGTCTTGTCCATCACATCATTCTCCTAATGATGTGATCCCGTTCTCAATGACATCCAATGTCCATAGTCAGGAAACCATGACTATCTGTTGATCAACGAGCTAGTTAACTAGAGGCTCACTAGGGACGTGTTGTGGTCTATATATTCACACATGTATTACGATTTCCGGATAACACAATTATAGCATGAACAACAAACAATTATCATGAACAAGGAAATATAATAATAACCAATTTATTATTGCCTCTAGGGCATATTTCCAACAGTCTCCCACTTGCACTAGAGTCAATAATCTAGTTCACATCACCATGTGATTAACACTCGTAGGTCACATCGCCATGTGACTAACATCCAAAGAGTTTACTAGAGTCAACAATCTAGTTCACATCACTATGTGATTAACACTCAATGAGTTCTGGGTTTGATCATGTTATGCTTGTGAGAGAGGTTGTAGTCAACGGATCTGCAACATTCAGATCCCTGTGTATTTTGCAAAACCTTATGTCATATCGTAGATGCTGCTACCACGTTCCACTTGGAGCTATTCCAAATTGTTGATCCATTATATGTATCCGGTATCTCTACTCAGAGCTATCCAGATAGGTGTTAAGCTTGCATCGACATAACTCTTTACGTTGAACTCTCTATCACCTCCATAACCGAGAAACATTTCCTTATTCCTCTAAGGATAATTTTGACTGCTATCTAGTGATCCACTCCTGGATCACCTTTGTACCCTCTTGCTAGACATGTGGCAAGGCACACATCAGGTGCGGTACTCATCATGGCATACCGTATAGAGCCTATGACAAAAGCATAGGGGACGACCTTCGTCCTTCCTCTTTCTTCTGTCGTGGTCAAGCTTTGAGTCTTACTCAACTTCACACCTTATAACTCAGGTAAGAACTCCTTCTTTGACTGACCTATTTTGAACTCCTTCAAAATCATGTCAAAGGTGTGTGTTCTTTTGAAAGTATCATCAGGCATCTTGATCTATCTCTATAGATCTTGATGCCCAATATGTAAGCAACTTTCCAGGTCTTCCTTTGAAAAACTCCTTTCAAACAACCCTTTATGCTTTCCAGAAATTTTACATCATTTCGGATCAACAATATGTCATTCACATATACTTATCAGAAATGTTGTAGTGCTCCCACTCACTTTTTTGTAAATACAAGTTTCTAACAAATTTTTGTATAAACCCAAAAACTTTGATCACTCCATCAAAGCGTATATTCTGACTCCGAGATGCTTGTTGTAGTCCATGGAAGGATCGCTGGAGCTAGCATACCTTTTAGCATCCTTAGGATCGACAAAACCTTTCTGATTTTATCACATACAACCTTTCCTTACAAAAATTGGTAAGGAAACTTGTTTTGACATCCTTCTGCCAGATTTAATAAATGCAGCTAATGCTAACATGATTCCAACGGACTTAAGCATCGCTACGGATGAGAAAATCTCATCGTATTAACTCCTTGAACTTGTGAAAAACTCTTCGCCACAAGTTGAGCTTCATCGACGGTGACATTACCGTCCATGTCCGTCTTCTTCTTAAAGATCCATCTATCTCAATGGCTTGACGATCATCGGGCAAGTCCACCAAAGTCCATGCTTTGTTCTGATACATGGATCCTATCTCGGATTTCATGGCTTCTAACCATTTGTCGGAATATGCACCCACCATCGCTTCTCCATAGCTCGTAGGTTCATTGTTGTCCAACAACATGACCTCTAAGATAGGATCACCGTACCACTCAGGAGTAGTACATATCCTTGTCGACCTACGAGGTTCGATAGCAACTTGATCCGAAGCTTCATGATCACTATCATTAGCTTCCTCTTCAATAGTCGTAGATTCCACAGAAACATCTTTCTGTCTTGCACTACTCTCCGGTTGAAGTGAGGGTTCGACAAGCTCATCAAGTTCTATCTTCCTCCCACTCAATTCTTTCGAGAGAAACTTTTCCTAGAGAAAGGACCTGATTCTAGAAACAATCCCTTTTGCTTCCGGAACTGAGACTGGAGGTATACCCAACTGTTTTGGGTGTCCTATGATGATGCATTTATCCGCTTTGGGTTCGATCTTATCAGCCTGAAACCTTTTTCACATAAGCGTCGCAGCCCCAAACTTTTAAGAAACGACAACTTAGGTTTCTCTAAACCATAGTTCATACGGTGTCATCTCAACGGAATTACGTGGTGCCCTATTTAAGGTGAATGTGGTTGTCTCTAACGCCTAACCCATGAACGATAGTGGTAATTCGATAAGAGACGTCATGGCATGCACCATATCCAATAGGGTGCAACTATGACGTTCGGACACACCATCACACTATGGTGTTCCAGGCGGTGTTTGTTGTGAAACAATTTCCACAATGTCTCAACTGTGTACCAAACTCGTAACTCAGATATTCATCTCTATGATCATATCATAGACATTTTATCCTCTTGTCACGAAGATCTTCAACTTCACTCTGAATTTACTTGAACCTTTCAATAATTCAGACTTGTGTTTCATCAAGTAAATATACTCAACATCTACTCAAATCATCTATGAAGTAAGAACATAACGATATCCACTGCATGCCTCAGCACCCATTGGGCTGCACACATCAAAAAATGTGTTACTTCCAACAAGTTGCTTTCTTGTTCCATCGAGGCTTTTCTAGTCATCTTGCCCATGTGGTATGATTTGCATGTCTCAAGTGATTCAAAATCAAGCTCCATCTACATGGAGTTGCTTCATGCGTACATACCAATAGACATGGTTTGCATGTCTCAAGCTTTTCAAAAACGAGTGAGTCCAAAAGATCCATCAACATGGAGCTTCTTCATGCGTTTTATACCAATATGACTTACATGGCAGTGCCACAAGTAGGTGGTACTATCATTACTACCTTATATCTTTTGGCATGAACATGTGTATTACTACAATCGAGATTCAATAAACCATTCATTTTAGGTGCAAGACCATTGAAGGTATTATTCAAATAAACAGAGTAACCATTATTCTCCTTAAATGAATAACCGTATTGCGATAGACATAATCCAATCATGTCTATGCTCAACGCAAACACCAAATAACAATTATTTAGGTTTAACACTGATCCCAATGGTAGAGGAAGCGTGCGATGTTTGATCACATCAACCTTGGAAATACTTCCAACACTTATCGTCACCTCGCCTTTAGCTAGTCTCCGTTTATTCCGTAGCCTTTTATTTCGAGTTACTAACACTTAGCAACCGAACCGGTATCTATTACCATGGTGCTACGAGGAGTACTTGTAGAGTACACATGTATATCCACTATACTTCTGTCGACCTTGCCTGCCTTCTTATCTACCAAGTACCTAGGGTAATTCTGCTCCAGTGACCGTTCCCCTTATTACAGAAGCACTTAGTCTCGGGTTTGGATTCAACCTTGGGTTTCTTCACTAGAGCAGCAACTGATTTGCCATTTTATGAAGTATCCCTTCTTGCCCTTGCCCTTCTTGAAACTAGTTGTGTCACCAACCATCAACAATTGATGCTCCTACTTGATTACTACTTTCGCAGCGTCAAACATCGCGAATATTTCAAGGATCATTATATCTATCCCTTGATATGTTATAGTTCATCACGAAGCTCTACCAGCTTGGTGGCAATGACTTTGAAGAAACATCACTATCACATCTGGAAGATCAACTCCCACTCGATTCAAGTGATTGTTGTACTCAGACAATCTGAGCACAAGCTCAATGATTGAGCTTTTCTCCCTTAGTTTGCAGGCTAAGAAAATCGTCGGAGGTCTTATACCTCTTCACGTGGGCACGAGCCTGAAATCCCAATTTCAGCCCTCGAAACATCTCATATGTTCCGTGACATTTCGAAATCGTCTTCGATGCCTCAATTCTAAACCGTTTAACATTACTGAACTATCACGTAGTTAACAAAACGTGTATGTCAGATGTTCACAACATCCACAAACGACGTTCGAGGCTCAGTACACCGAGCGGTGCATTAAGGACATAAGCCTTCTACGCAGCTATGAGGACATTCCTCAGTTTATGGACCCAGACCGCATAATTGCTACTATCAACTTTCAACTAAATTTTCTCTAGGAACATATCTAAAACAGTAGAACTAAAGTGCGAGCTACGACATAATTTGCAAAGACCTTTTTGACTATATTCAGGATAATTAAGTTCATCTTATGTACTCCCACTCAGATAGACATCCCTCTAGTCATCTAAGTGATTACATGATCTGAGTCAACTAGGCCGTGTCCGATCATCACGTGAGACGGACTAGTCATCATCGGTGAACATCTTCATGTTGATCGTATCCACCATACTACTCATGCTCGACCTTTCGGTCTCTTGTGTTCCGAGGCCATGTCTGTACATGCTAGGCTCGTCAAGTCAACCTAAGTGTTTTGCGTGTGTAAATCTGGCTTACACCCGTTGTATGTGAACATTAGAATATATCACACCCGATCATCACGTGATGCTTCGAAACAACGAACTTTTGCAACTGTGCACAGTTAGGGGGAACACTTTCTTGAAATTTTAATGAGGGATCATCTTATTTACTACCGTCGTTCTAAGCAAATAAGATGCAGAAACATGATAAACATCACATGCAATCAAAAGTGACATGATATGGCCACTATCATTTTGCTCCTTTTGATCTCCATCTTCGGGGCTCCATGATCATCATCGTCACCGGCATGACACCATGATCTCCATCATCATGATCTCCATCATCGTGTCTCCATGAAGTTGTCTCGCCAACTATTACTTCTACTACTATAGCTAACGGTTTAGCAATAAAGTAAAGTAATTACATGGCGTTGTTCAATGACACGCAGGTCATACAATAAATTAAGACAACTCCTATGGCCCCTGCCGGTTGTCATACTCATCGACATGCAAGTCGTGATTCCTATTACAAGAACATGATCAATCTCATACATCACATATCATTCATCACATTCTTTTGGCCATATCACATCACATAACATACCCTGCAAAAACAAGTTAGACGTCCTCTAATTGTCGTTTGCATGTTTTACGTGGCTGCTATGGGTTTCTAGCAAGAATGTCAGGACCCCGACTCAATGCCACATCGATCTAGCATGTAACACCCCATATCACTTTGCGGCCTCACGCACGGTATTCCCACGGGTGTCGCCTTACCTTTGCCCGGGACCGTTTGCGTCTTTTGGCACACGTATATGATAGTGTCGCTAGCATCCATATGGTAAGGAGCCCGGGCTGACATGGCTAGTCGTAAACCCAAAGTGGCACTAACTTACAGGGACAGGCATCCGTGACCCAGCATCGAACGTGTCGGTCATCAGCGAGTGAATCCAGGCTGTAGCACTGGGCTAGCAGGACTCCGGAGAACCGGGCTGTAGCGGGCTAACAGGACTCCGGTATTCATCGCGTGACATTTCCCCAAAGGGACAGACACAGGAACGAAGAAGGACACATGCCGGCCAGCCTAAGTGTTCCGGAGCAGTAGCAAGCTACCATGGCTCGGTGGAAACACTAGGAGACATTTCCCGGTAAGAGAGGCTACTAAAGATAAACAACTAGATAGTCAGATCCCACACATACCAAGCATTTCAATAACATACACACAATATGCTCGATATGTGCAAATACAACATGGCATCATAACATGACTCTACGACTCAAGTATTTAATCAATAGGCTCCGAGGAGCGAGACATTACAAACATGGGTCTCATGACCCAACAATCAGAGCATACAAGTCAAAGCACAAGCGGAAGCTATCATGTCTGAGTACAGACATCTATAAATGAAAAAGGCTGAGAAACCTGACTATCTATCAGATCCTGCCGATGGCACAAGATCGTAGCTGAGGTATCAAGCTAAACGTCTAAGTCCACGCGGAACTACTAGTGAGACTGAAGTCTCTCTGCAAAAACATAAAATAGGCAAACGTGAGTACAAATGTACCCAGCAAGACTTACATCAGATCTATCTACATATGCATCATTATCAACAAGGGGGTGGAGGGGTTTGACTGCAGCAAGCCAGCTTTGACTCGGTGGCTAACCTGAACTACGACTGCAAGTAACTCTTTTGAGGTGGCGCACACGAGTCCACATATTCACCATATCAATACACCACTATGGATCCGCTCCCGTCTCCCTACGAGAACGCCATCCATAGCACTCACGCTTATCTTGCGTATTTTAGAGTATCCACTTTCACTTGTCTATGAACTATGCAAGGGGTCCAAGTTTCCATATCCGAGGAATCCGGCTATTCGAATAGATGATGTTAACCCTGCAGGGATGTACTTCTTCACACACGCTCCCGCCACTTACCGCCCTGTACACGTCATGTACCTCGGCAACCTTCAAGCGGAAGCCGGGCGAGGGAGTCGGCCACGACCTGACTAACCGAACAAGTCTCTAGTCCAGGTTTATCGCCTATTCAGGTTCCATCTGCAAGGAGATCCGGCCGGGGTGTCGCTTACGGCCCCAAACGATGTGTGCAGGGTTCCCAAGCCCACCAATCGGGTGCCACTTGGTACACCGGGCCACTGTGCCTAGTCTGTCCCAAGCCCACCTGTACCGGGTGCCACTTGGTAGACTACTAACACTACCTACAAACACCAGAAACTAGTTGCAACTCCTGGACAGAGATCATGTTGATTAATAAGTCGAGAGGGGCACTTAAGCATTCCAATGTGTGGTAGTAGCTGGTCATGGATCACAAACACAGAACTCGGTTCCTGAGGACGGCTGCAATGAGACAACCCACCATGTACTCCTACATGGCCTCTCACCGCTACCTTTACCAAATCGTGTTCACACACTTAGCTCACACACAGTAGGACATGTTCACACGCCTCTGATTCATCCCCGATGAATCAGACCTGACTCAACTCTAAGCAGTAGCAGGCATGACAAACAAGCATGAATGAGTAGGCACATCAGGGCTCAAACAACTCCTACTCATGCTAGTGAGTTTCATCTATTTACTGTGGCAATGACAGGTCATGCAAAGGATAAAGGGGTTCAGCTACCGCAGCAAGTAACAAATATGTCGTTGTTGTCCTAATGCAGTAAAAGAGAGCAGGAGCGAGAGAGTGGGATTTTATCGGAATGAACAAGGGGGTTTTGCTTGCCTGGCACTTCTGAAGATAATATAGCTCTTCATCGGTGTCATCGATCACATCATCGGTACACGTCTATCGAGAGGGGACAATTACCGGCAACACAGAAGAAACACAATCAATGCAATGCACAATATGATGCATGCTATGACATGGCAATATGAATGTGTTTTGGGCTAATGCACCTAAAACCAGATTAAATGAAGTTGGTTTGAATCCAAGATTCAAATTCAAACTCCATATGTGGTTATTTAAATGTCATTCACTTCATTTGCCCTAAACAGTAGTGATAAGTTGTTCTAACATGCATGAAAATGGTACAGATGGATTCCTTGAATTTTTCTGATAATTTTTCATATATAAATTATTTAATTTGGAGTTACGGTTAATTTTCTATGATTTATTGAAGTTTAGAATATATTCTGGAATTATTAAATCATTTAAGATTTTTTTTAAATTCCAGAAAGGAATTATTGCGTCAGCATGACGTTGGCATGACGTCACAGGTCAACAGGGGCTGGTCCGGTCAAACCTGACGTGTGGGGACCACACGTCAGTGACACAGTTAACTAACCTAAGTTTAATTAGAGCCTGGGCCCACATGTCAGTGTCAGCAGGGGGGGTAATTAGTTTAACTAATTCGGTTAGTGCTAATCCTAATTAGCTAACAGGGCTGGGCCCACCTGTCATCGACCCAGGGGGAGGTCAAACCCCTGGTCAACAGGGCCTAACCCGCCGGCGGCTTGACGCCGGCGAGGCCGAGACGGCGGAGACCTTCGGGTTTCTTGCTCCGGCGTCCAAACGCCGCGCGGAGAGGCTCTGTGGGTTCCTAGCGCTCGTGCGCATCCGGAGAAGGCGACAGAAGGACGCGGGGTGGTCAGCGCTCGCCGGAGCGGGGCTTGCGACGGCGGCCGGAGCTTCGGGTTCGAGCGGGGCGAGGCCACAGAGGACGGGAGGGCTGGTTAAGGGGCTCGCCGAGCTCCTGAAGATGCTAGGAGCACGGTGCCGTGCTCGGTTTCGAGCCTTGCTGGCTGCAGTGACGGCGGCGACATCGCCGGCGGCGTGGGGTTCTCGGCTCGTTGTGAACGGCGGCTAGAGAGGGGGGTAGGGCACGGGGAGAGGGGGAATCGGGTCAAGGGCTCACCACGGAGCTGCAGGGAGGGTTAGTGGGCTCGGGGGCGCGCCGGAGTGGCCGAATCGACGGAGAAGGGCGCCGGGGCCGAAGCTTGAAGACGATGGCGATGGCGGCTGCTCGGGGCCCTTCTGGTCGCGTGAGACGACGAGGAGGACGGGGGCGGAACAGCGGAGCTTTGGGAGGCGTCGGGGAGGCGAAACGGTGGTTGTGGCCGCGCGAGCGCTGGTCGGCGGCGACGGGCTCCATTCGGGTGAGGAGAACAGAGGAGGGGGAGAGTGTTCCGGGGAGAGGATGAGGACGCGGGAGAGTGAGGGAGAAGTGAGAGGGGGTCGGGGGCTGCGTGGCGTCGCGGGAGGGACCAGGGGAGGAGGAGGCAGCCAGGCAGGGAGGAGGTGGCCGGGGCGCGTGGCCGCGCGCGCCGGGCGCGTGCCCGTCCTCCTGGCAGAGGAGGAAGGCGACAGGGGGATAGCGGTGGCGGGCTGGGCCGCTGGGGGAGCTGGGCCGGCTGGGCTGAACAGGTAAGCGCCAGGTAAGCTTTGCTCTTTTTATTTTTTTCTCTCTGTTTTGTTTTTCTTTTATTTAATTCTTTTGCCACTGTTTTGAATTAAAAATAATAATTCAAACAATGCCAAAGCTCCTCTGAATATTTTTATTTTGCTATATGGACTTTTCCAAAAGCTCATAAAATATTTCAGGGGTATTTGAAATTATATTCTAGTTATATGAATATAATTCAAATTCAAATAGCTAATGATTTAAATCCAAAGTCCCAAAAATAATTCCTTAAAAATGTTCAATATTTGGTTGGGACCAGAACCCTTACCAAAAATTATCAAACATTTAAGAAGAGCATTTTGGAGCAATGAATGAGATTTCTAGGTTTTTGCCCCTCTTTTATTTAAGTTTTTGAGGCTTCCAAAATTCCCTCAGTTCAAATTTTCAGAATTTAAACATGATGCACACATGAGCTAGCCTAGAGCACTACCAGCAGCTAGGGATGTGACAACTCACCCCCACTAAACAAGAATCTCGTCTCGAGATTCAAGCGTAGGGTAGGATGAAGGGGAAACGCAAACTAGTACAATCTTCACGATCCAGGTTGCACTTCAAATGAACGTTGATTTGAACACCATCATCGTCTTGAAGTCTTGCTCTGAGAAATCCTGTCAACATGACATGGAGGGAAGAAGGAGACTCTAGAGGGGTCGATCTTCTCGAAGATCGAACAACTCACGGAATGAGACATAGGACCATCTCTCGGGTTGAGACACGAGATACACATCAAGAGGGGTGGAAAGAAACGGATGACGAAGGTTCACTAGGTGGACAATAATTCCACACTTAAGAAGGTGGTCAACGATTGTCAACGTAGCGAGGAGTTAAGTTGACATGACACCATAATGATGCACCTTAGGGAAGGTGACTCGAAAATATATCCCCTTAAGTGGCAAAAAGAATTACTTTTGATACCGAGATCATTGAAACTCTTTATACCAGCCTAAGGCAATTCTTGAGTGATCGTTTGGAGGGGTTCGGTAGAATGGCATACTCGGACTTGGATGATGTGGATTACCTTGTTGAAGACAACATAATGGATGAATTTGCTTATCACCGGAAATGGAAGAGACCCATGGTAGAATGGCACATTGGCGGTGCAAGCTAGGAACAAAATGCAAATGCTGGGAATGATTCTGGTAACTGGGGAAGAACCCAACAACAGAGAGTGAATTCACTGTTTGAAAAGATCATAGCATTGCCGAGGAAACTGAGAGCAAACCCAGTTAGTGCCGATGATAACACCTAGCGCTTGTGCGTGCTCTCAAGAACTTGAGCATTTCCATATTCATCAGGGTTTTACCAACATCCGTGTCAAGGGTCCTGGCAACACAACTTGCTACCATGATGAATGATGATGGATGATGCAGATGCAAAGGAAGATAACACCTTCTCAGATTACACCTTAGCGAAGCCAAGGAACAAAATCTGGATGATCGACCGAGAGACATTTAGCACTCCGCTTCTAATGTTCTCCTTGATGTGCTAGTGTAACCCATTCATAGATATGGTTTGATATCTAAAACATCAAGTAAAAGGCCGGACTTCGGGAACACAAAAATCCATAGGGGCAACTAGGGAGTAAACCCTACGAAATCCCTATGGGGAGGTGGCCAACTTCATCAATCAAGATATTATAATAACAGGTCTTCCGGCTGGGTGTGTTGGCCACGACATCCACTTTACCGGTTATCACGCGACCAATATTATAATTCTTGGGAAATGTTCCAACCATCATATCTGCCTGAGATTCAGATCTGGTTGGTGTCAGAATATTCCAGGCTCATCGAGTCTAGGAAGAAAAATGAAAGTTTGCAACACAAATCGACGAGATGACGTTGTGAGATTCTCGGGAAATGAACTACGATAGTAAGCTCCAAAACATGAGATGGTTCTGCTACAAACATGTGAACACGTTGTCCCAGACAAGCATGACCACAAAGTAGTCTTATAATAAAACACTACCGAGTTCAGGAGGGGGAACCATCAGCGAGGATATCGAAGTTTTGTACAAATCCGTCTGGTACCTTCGGGACTAGCACTTAGAACTTATTAATCTTGAACAAATCAATCAGTGGCTTGGTGTGCTAGGGACCCATATAGAATGGAGGTTGCAAGTCTCCGAACCACAGAATACTTCGCACGTATGCATGACTGATTTGGGATGATTCCAAAATAAGCAACATTGACTTTCTCGAATCCACGGTGGCAACTTGCATCAAATGCACGTGAATCAAAGGAAGTCACTCCTTTCATCAACAAGTACTTCATGAGCTAGCATGAAGAAAATGCTTTCAAAAGTTTCCAACACTAACTTAATGTTCAACAACATCATGGAGGAGATAAGAATGTTGTCAATGGGCTCAACAACAACTCATCAGAATTTCCATATCACTGGACTTCCACCATCGTGTGAACACGGTGATAGCATTGGTCAGAACCAAAAGATATAATGGTGTATGCTCGAGGGATCAACCACGAGTAAGACAACATTACGAACATCGTTGGATCTGACTTGATTTGACGATAGCCCACACTCAAATCAAAGGATTGATAAGACAGTAGGTGCAGCAACTGATCATAGGGACCAATCGATGAAGATATCATCTTTCTTCAACACACACACACACAAGAATATCCCTTTGGAACGAACTAAGTTAGGCAAGCTTTTATCTTCCAATTCTCCAAGTTGTTGTCTAGCTTAACCAACTAGCTCAGGGATATCCAACACAGATTCTTGGAGAAAGGGTGGTTTATAAGAAAACCAACTTGATCACGAACTCGACATAGCGGTCAGGTGACAACCTGGTAATACTTCCGAGAAGATATTCATAAAATCACGAACCACCGATATGTTACTAAGCTTGAGAACAATCTTGCTTTTCAGGGCAAGACGATATGATCAATAGAGCAAGGATTTGAAATAATCCTAACTCATCGATCGAGGAGTGAACCAGGAGAATGGACTAGGTAGCACGATCAATCTTAGAATGATGATTCAATAGCCAACACACTAAGAATGAAATTATTGTCCTTTAACTACCCAGCAACGAGGTTGCTAGGCGTATTGATTTCACACATCACAATTCATTTGTCGGTATTCCGGTTGCATCAACACGAAGACCGGGGAATGACTAATGATGGCAAGAAGTATCACTGTACTAAGAGTTCATAGGATGGTGTGCAATTCCTATAACAATCCCGATATAAAGATGGTAATACTCCAAGGTAGAACAGAACAAAAGCTGGATTAGCAACTTGATCTGCGGAGTACAACTACTTTGACCCAATCCTAGATATGGATGAGGTACTGGAGTTTGTTTCTCCTAGCCACTCTCTGGAATAGAATGGCTTGACGGACCACAAGAGTAATAAGCATTGACAACACGAATGCACAATTACTTCTGACTATCAATTGATAGACGAGGGCCAGAAAACAACTAAAGAGGGACAACTCAAAGGAACATATGATTTTCTAAGTTGTGAATGCATAGATTAGCATGTCGAACGAGTTCGACATATTTCTTCCAGACAATCCATGCAGAAAAATAGAACTGGCAGGGTCACAATATATAATGGAGAACTCATCGAGAGCACTCCTGTTGTGATCTTTTGATCCAACAAACTTTTGCCGTAAGTGGTTCATGGTATTTGGAAGAAGGATATACCACGGACCTCGAGAACTACTGCAAAGGTTACTAATAACCTAAGGGAGCTAGCAATTACTATCAACATGAAGTAAGTAGGGTGAATCTCGGGTTCAAAACCCAGGAATAGAATACCTACTCCTAAGTAGCATCACGGAATGCTTTCGAGAATAAAGGCCAGAATCATCACACTAGGACACAAATCATGGGTAGGCCACTAGATGATCCCCTGAGACACCTAGGGTCATAATAATTATTCCAACATAAAGGTCGAGGCAGTAGAATACCTCAACTCAACAATTAGTGTGATTGAGCTGGCATAAAGGAGCATCGAAACCAGAGGGAAAGGATTTTGCAAATGCATCAGACTATTTAGAAACCTGGAATGACTCGGACAGCATAACGGCTGTAAATGCTCAGAAAAGATTTGAGACATTCACAAAAATGGTGGCATAACCACTCAGAAGCACAATATCAAGGTTTGGAGATCAATAATTAACATACAGAAGATAGTAGGAGCTGAACTGAGGCTTGAATCAACAATCTTATAAGTCTACGGATTAGTAACGCGTGATCCTGATAGAAAGAAGAGATAGCCTAGCTCTTAATCCCCGTAGGAAAGATAAGATGACTCAGATCAGAAGGCATGAGATATAAGGAGTAAAAAGAGTCTTACGTTCCATCCCACAATCAATTCCCTTATATAACTAAAGAATTTCTAGACTCAACTTCGACTAGTTTGGCTTGGTAATCCTACAGGCAGTCAAGCTCTGATACCAACGCTGTCAGGACCCCGACTCAATGCCACATCGATCTAGCATGTAACACCCCATATCACTTTGCGACCTCACGCACGGTATTCCCACGGGTGTCGCCTTACCTTTGCCCGGGACCGTTTGCGTCTTTTGGCACACGTATATGATAGTGTCGCTAGCATCCATATGGTAAGGAGCCTGGGCTGACATGGCTAGTCGTAAACCCAAAGTGGCACTAACTTACAGGGACAGGCATCCGTGACCCAGCATCGAACGTGTCGGTCATCAGCGAGTGAATCCAGGCTGTAGCACTGGGCTAGCAGGACTCCGGAGAACCGGGCTGTAGCGGGCTAACAGGACTCCGGTATTCATCGCGTGACATTTCCCCAAAGGGACAGACACAGGAACGAAGAAGGACACATGCCGGCCAGCCTAAGTGTTCCGGAGCAGTAGCAAGCTACCATGGCTCGGTGGAAACACTAGGAGACATTTCCCGGTAAGAGAGGCTACTAAAGATAAACAACTAGATAGTCAGATCCCACACATACCAAGCATTTCAATAACATACACACAATATGCTCGATATGTGCAAATACAACATGGCATCACAACATGACTCTACGACTCAAGTATTTAATCAATAGGCTCCGAGGAGCGAGACATTACAAACATGGGTCTCATGACCCAACAATCAGAGCATACAAGTCAAAGCACAAGCGGAAGCTATCATGTCTGAGTACAGACATCTATAAATGAAAAAGGCTGAGAAGCCTGACTATCTATCAGATCCTGCCGATGGCACAAGATCGTAGCTGAGGTATCAAGCTAAACGTGAAGTCCACGCGGAACTACTAGTGAGACTGAAGTCTCTCTGCAAAAACATAAAATAGGCAAACGTGAGTACAAATGTACCCAGCAAGACTTACATCAGATCTATCTACATATGCATCATTATCAACAAGGGGGTGGAGGGGTTTGACTGCAGCAAGCCAGCTTTGACTCGGTGGCTAACCTGAACTACGACTGCAAGTAACTCTTTTGAGGTGGCGCACACGAGTCCACATATTCACCATATCAATACACCACTATGGATCCGCTCCCGTCTCCCTACGAGAACGCCATCCATAGCACTCACGCTTATCTTGTGTATTTTAGAGTATCCACTTTCACTTGTCTATGAACTATGCAAGGGGTCCAAGTTTCCATATTCGAGGAATCCGGCTATTCGAATAGGTGATGTTAACCCTGCAGGGGTGTACTTCTTCACACACGCTCCCGCCACTTACCGCCCTGTACACATCATGTACCTCGGCAACCTTCAAGCGGAAGCCGGGCGAGGGAGTCGGCCACGACCTGACTAACCGAACAAGTCTCTAGTCCAGGTTTATCGCCTATTCAGGTTCCATCCGCAAGGAGATCCGGCCGGGGTGTCGCTTACGGCCCCAAACGATGTGTGCAGGGTTCCCAAGCCCACCAACCGGGTGCCACTTGGTACACCGGGCCACTGTGCCTAGTCTGTCCCAAGCCCACCTGTACCGGGTGCCACTTGGTAGACTACTAACACTACCTACAAACACCAGAAACTAGTTGCAACTCCTGGACAGAGATCATGTTGATTAATAAGTCGAGAGGGGCACTTAAGCATTCCAATGTGTGGTAGTAGCTGGTCATGGATCACAAACACAGAACTCAGTTCCTGAGGACGGCTGCAATGAGACAACCCACCATGTACTCCTACATGGCCTCTCACTGCTACCTTTACCAAATCGTGTTCACACACTTAGCTCACACACAGTAGGACATGTTCACACGCCTCTGATTCATCCCCGATGAATCAGACCTGACTCAACTCTAAGCAGTAGCAGGCATGACAAACAAGCATGAATGAGTAGGCACATCAGGGCTCAAACAACTCCTACTCATGCTAGTGAGTTTCATCTATTTACTGTGGCAATGACAGGTCATGCAAAGGATAAAGGGGTTCAGCTACCGCAGCAAGTAACAAATATGTCGTTGTTGTCCTAATGCAGTAAAAGAGAGCAGGAGCGAGAGAGTGGGATTTTATCGGAATGAACAAGGGGGTTTTGCTTGCCTGGCACTTCTGAAGATAATATAGCTCTTCATCGGTGTCATCGATCACATCGTCGGTACACGTCTATCGAGAGGGGACAATTACCGGCAACACAGAAGAAACACAATCAATGCAATGCACAATATGATGCATGCTATGACATGGCAATATGAATGTGTTTTGGGCTAATGCACCTAAAACCAGATTAAATGAAGTTGGTTTGAATCCAAGATTCAAATTCAAACTCCATATGTGGTTATTTAAATGTCATTCACTTCATTTTCCCTAAACAGTAGTGATAAGTTGTTCTAACATGCATGAAAATGGTACAGATGGATTCCTTGAATTTTTCTGATAATTTTTCATATATAAATTATTTAATTTGGAGTTAAGGTTAATTTTCTATGATTTATTGAAGTTTAGAATATATTCTGGAATTATTAAATCATTTAAGATTTTTTTTAAATTCCAGAAAGGAATTATTGCGTCAGCATGACGTTGGCATGACATCACAGGTCAACAGGGGCTGGTCCGGTCAAACCTGACGTGTGGGGACCACACGTCAGTGACACAGTTAACTAACCTAAGTTTAATTAGAGCCTGGGCCCACATGTCAGTGTCAGCAGGGGGGGTAATTAGTTTAACTAATTCGGTTAGTGCTAATCCTAATTAGCTAACAGGGCTGGGCCCACCTGTCATCGACCCAGGGGGAGGTCAAACCCCTGGTCAACAGGGCCTAACCCGCCAGCGGCTTGACGCCGGCGAGGCCGAGACGGCGGAGACCTTCGGGTTTCTTGCTCCGGCGTCCAAACGCCGCGCGGAGAGGCTCTGTGGGTTCCTAGCACTCGTGCGCATCCGGAGAAGGCGACGGAAGGACGCGGGGTGGTCAGCGCTCGCCGGAGCGGGGCTTGCGGCGGCGGCCGGAGCTTCGGGTTCGAGCGGGGCGAGGCCACAGAGGACGGGAGGGCTGGTTAAGGGGCTCGCCGAGCTCCTGAAGATGCTAGGAGCATGGTGCCGTGCTCGGTTTCGAGCCTTGCTGGCTGCAGTGACGGCGGCGACATCGCTGGCGGCGTGGGGTTCTCGGCTCGTTGTGAACGGAGGCTAGAGAGGGGGGTAGGGCACGGGGAGAGGGGGAATCGGGTCAAGGGCTCACCGCGGAGCTGCAGGGAGGGTTAGTGGGCTCGGGGGCGCGCCGGAGTGGCCGAATCGACGGAGAAGGGCGCCGGGGCCGAAGCTTGAAGACGATGGCGATGGCGGCTGCTCGGGGCCCTTCTGGTCGCGTGAGACGACGAGGAGGACGGGGGTGGAACAGCGGAGCTTTGGGAGGCGTCGAGGAGGCGAAACGGTGGTTGTGGCCGCGCGAGCGCTGGTCGGCGACGACGGGCTCCATTCGGGTGAGGAGAACAGAGGAGGGGGAGAGTGTTCCGGGGAGAGGATGAGGACGCGGGAGAGTGAGGGAGAAGTGAGAGGGGGTCGGGGGCTGCGTGGCATCGCGGGAGGGACCAGGGGAGGAGGAGGCAGCCAGGTAGGGAGGAGGTGGCCAGGGCGCGTGGCCGCGCGCGCCGGGCGCGTGCCCGTCCTCCTGGCAGAGGAGGAAGGCGACAGGGGGGTAGCGGTGGCGGGCTGGGCCGCTGGGGGAGCTGGGCCGGCTGGGCTGAACAGGTAAGCGCCAGGCAAGCTTTGCTCTTTTTATTTTTTTCTCTCTGTTTTGTTTTTCTTTTATTTAATTCTTTTGCCACTGTTTTGAATTAAAAATAATAATTCAAACAATGCCAAAGCTCCTCTGAATATTTTTATTTTGCTATATGGACTTTTCCAAAAGCTCATAAAATATTTCAGGGGTATTTGAAATTATATTCTAGTTATATGAATATAATTCAAATTCAAATAGCTAATGATTTAAATCCAAAGTCCCAAAAATAATTCCTTAAAAATGTTCAATATTTGGTTGGGACCAGAACCCTTACCAAAAATTATCAAACATTTAAGAAGAGCATTTTGGAGCAATGAATGAGATTTCTAGGGTTTTTGCCCCTCTTTTATTTAAGTTTTTGAGGCTTCCAAAATTCCCTCAGTTCAAATTTTCAGAATTTAAACATGATGCACACATGAGCTAGCCTAGAGCACTACCAGCAGCTAGGGATGTGACAAAGAACGTTTCATACCTACGCAAAAACCACAACGTGATATGCCAATTGCTATTTACCCTTCATAAGAACCCTTTTCATCGAATCCGATCCGACTAAAGTGGGAGAGACTGGCACCCGCTAGCCACCTTATGCAACAAGTGCATGTCAGTCGGTGGAACCTGTCTCACGTAAGTGTACATGTAAGGTTGGTCTGGGCCGCTTCATCCCATAATACCGTCGAAACAAGATAGAACTAGTAACGGTAAGCATATTGAACAAAATCAACGCCCACAACAACTTGTGTTCTACTCGTGCATTGAATCTACGCAATAGACCTAGCTCTGATACCACTATTGGGGAACGTAGCAGAAATTCAAAAAAATTCTACGCATCACCAAGATCTATCTATGAAGAGACTAGCAATGAGAGAGAGGAGTGCATCTACATACCCTTGTAGATCACGAGCGGAAGCGTTCAAGAGAACGGGGTTGAGGGAGTCGTACTCGTCGTGATCCAAATCACCGATGATCCTAGTGCTGAACGGACAGCACCTCCGCGTTCAACACACATACGGTTGGGAAGACGTCTCCTCCTTCTTGATCCAGCAAGGGGGAAGGAGAGGTTGATGGAGATCCTGCAGCACGACGGCGTGGTGGTGGATGCAGCAGCGATCTCGGCAGGGCTTCGCCAAGCTCTACGAGAGGGAGAGGTGTTGCAGAGGGAGAGGGATGCGCCAGAGACTTGGGGTGCGGCTGCCCTCCCTCCCCCCACTATATATAGGGCCCCTAGGGGGGGCTAGGAGATCCAATCTCCTAGGGGGGCGGGGGCCAGGGGGAAACTTGCCCCCCAAGCCAGGTGGAGGCGCCCCCACCCCTAGGGTTTCCAACCCTAGGCGCATGGGGGCCCAAGGGGGGCGCACCAGCCCACCAGGGGCTGGTTCCCCTCCCACTTCAGCCCATGGGGCCCTCCGGGATAGGTGGCCCCACCCGGTGGACCCCCGGGACCCTTCCGGTGGTCCCGGTACAATACCGGTGACCCCCGAAACTTTCCCGATGGCCGAAACCTGACTTCCTATATATAATTCTTCACCTCCGGACCATTCAGCAACTCCTCGTGACGTCTGGGATCTAATCCGGTACTCCGAACAACTTTCGGGTTACTGCATACTAATATCTCTACAACCCTAGCGTCACCGAACCTTAAGTGTGTAGACCCTACGGGTTTGGGAGACATGCAGACATGACCGAGACGACTCTCCGGTCAATAACCAACAGCGGGATCTGGATACCCATGTTAGTCCCACATGCTCCTCGATGATCTCATCGGATGAACCACGATGTCGAGGATTCAATCAATCTCGTATACAATTCCCTTTGTCAATCGGTACGTTACTTGTCCGAGATTCGATCGTTGGCCCAATATCTCGTTATCGGCAAGTCACTTTACTCGTACCGTAATGCATGATCCCGTGACCAGACACTTGGTCACATTGAGCTCATTATGATGATGCATTACCGAGTGGGCCCAGAGATACCTCTCTGTCATATGGAGTGACAAATCCCAGTCTCGATTCGTGCCAACCCCTAGACACTTTCGGAGATACCCGTAGTGCACCTATATAGTCACCCAGTTACGTTGTGACGTTTGGCACACCCAAAGCACTCATACGGTATCCAGGAGTTGCACAATCTCATGGTCTAAGGAAATGATACTTGACATTTGGAAAAGCTCTAGCAAAACGAACTACACGATCTTTGTGCTACGCTTATGATTGGGTCTTGTCCATCACATCATTCTCCTAATGATGTGATCCCGTTATCAATGGCATCCAATGTCCATAGTCAGGAAACCATGACTATATGTTGATCAACGAGCTAGTCAACTAGAGGCTCACTAGGGACGTGTTGTGGTCTATAAATTCACACATGTATTACGATTTCCGGATAACACAATTATAGCACGAACAACAGACAATTATCATGAACAAGGAAATATAATAATAACCAATTTATTATTGCCTCTAGGGCATATTTCCCACAATTACTGTTGAGCAATTGATACAAAAGCGAATAATTATGAGATTATCTAGGTATGATCATGTATATAGGCATCACGTCCAAGACAAGTAGATCGAAATGATTCTGCATCTACTACTATTACTCCACTCATCGACCGCTATCCAGCATGCATCTAGAGTATTAAGTTAAAAACAGAGTAACGCCTTAAGCAAGATGACATGATGTAGAGGGATAAATTCATGCAATATGATAAAAAAACCATCTTGTTATCCTCGATGGCAACAATACAATACGTGCCTTGCAACCATTTCTGTCACTGGGTAAGGACACCGCAAGATTGAACCCAAAGCTAAACACTTCTCCCATTGCAAGAACTACCAATCTAGTTGGCCAAACCAAACGGATAATTCGAAGAGACTTGCAAAGATAACTCAATCATACATAAAAGAATTCAGAGAAGAATCAAATATTGTTCATAGATAAGCTGGATCATAAACCCACAATTCATCGGTCTCAACAAACACATCGCAAAAAGAAGATTACATCGAATAGATCTGCACAAGAGAGGGGGAGAACATTGTATTGAGATCCAAAAAGAGAGAAGAAGCCATCTAGCTACTAGCTATGGACCCGAAGGTCTGAAGTAAACTACTCACACTTCATCGGAGAGGCTATGGTGTTGATGTAGAAGCCCTCCGTGGTAGATGCCCTCTCCGGCGGAGCTCCGAAACAGGCCCCAAGATGGGATCTCGCGGATACAGAAGGTTGCGGCGGTGGAATTAGGTTTTTGGCTCCGTATCTGATCTGACGGGGGTACGTAGGTATATATAGGAGGAAGGAGTATGTCGGTGGAGCAGCAGGGGGCCCACAAGGCAGGGGGCGCGCCTAGGGGGGCGCGCCCTCCACCCTCGTGACCGCCTCTGGCACTTCTTGGAGTAGGGTCCAAGTCTCCTGGATCACATTCTGTGAGAAAATCACGTGCCCGAAGGTTTTATTCCATTTGGACTCCGTTTGATATTCTGTTTCTTCGAAATACTGAAATAGGCAAAAAAACATCAATTCTGGGCTGGGCCTCCGGTTAATAGGTTAGTCCTAATAATAATATAAAAGTGGAAAATAAAGCCCAATATAGTCCAAAACAGTAGATAAAGTAGGATGGAGCAATCAAAAATTATAGATACGTTGGAGACGTATCAGGTCCCTGCGATCGAAGGTGATTGGACAGGATGACCATGGGTTGAACTTTGGGGCGACTGACTCCATCGCATAGACGTCCCTAAGTGCACGTTTTCGTTCCCGTTTGGGAATGTGGGTGGCATAGATCATGTTTACCGTTTTCACCTGGGGGGAATTTCTTCTGTCCCCCAGTGTTCGGACACCAGGGCTCGTTGTCATCATTGCTGTGCAGCCCCTTGTCCTTGTTTTCGGCATTCAACTTGTCGGCCTGTTTGAACACCCAGCAATCTCTGTTAGTGTGATTGGTTGGTTTGTCGGGGGTGCCGTGAATCTGGCACGAGCGGTCGAGTATGCGGTCCAGACTGTACGGTCCCGGATTCTTTCTTTTGAACGGCTTCTTCCACTGACTGGATTTTGAGTTGCTGAATCTGGCATTGACTATCGTATCTTTGGTGTTTTCACCATTATTCTGACGCTTATGTCTATTGCGCCGTGGCTTTCCGTTACTGTCGCGGATATCTGAAGTGCCGGAGTTTCTTGGTGTGGTGCTACTGCGAGCCAGCCAGCTGTCCTTGCCCACACAAAAGCGGGTCATGAGTGTCGTGAGGGCCGCCATGGACTTCGGTTTTTCTTGGCCGAGGTGTCAGGCGAGCCCCTCGTCGCGAATATTATGCTTGAAGGCCGCCAGGGCCTCGGTGTCCGGACAGTCGACAATTTGGTTCTTTTAGTTAGGGACCGAGTCCAGAATTTCCTGGCTGACTCTCCGGGCTGTTGGGTAATGTGACTTAAGTCATCAGCATTTGGTGGTCGCATGTAAGTGCCTTGGAAGTTATCGAGGAATGCGTCCTCAAGATTTTCCTAGCTACCAATGGAGTTCGCCGGCAGGCTATTCAGCCAATGTCTGGCTGGTCCTTTAAGCTTAAGCGGTAGATACTTGATGGCATGTAGATCATCACCGTGGGCCATGTGAATGTGGAGAAGGAAATCTTCGATCCATACCGCGGGGTCTGTTGTGCCATCGTATGATTCGATGTTGACGGGTTTAAACCCTTCTAGGATTCATGATCCATTACTTCATCGGTGAAGCAGAGGGGGTGTGCGGCGCCTCTGTGCCGGGCTATGTCACAATGCAGTCTGACTAAGTCTGGTCGGTTATGTTTGGCCTGGCCGGACTTATTATTAGCATATCCGGCATGACGGTCATCGTCATGTGCTGTGGCGCACCCCCGTGATCCGTAGATCGATCTTGGTTGTCCTGCGTTGTTTTCCAATATGTCTCGCAGGTCTTGCGTATTGCCCCGGGCCGTAGTGAACTGGCGTGGGGGTGCGGGCTGGTATTCGGTCTGATACACTATTTTATCCCGGCCACGAGGTGGCCGGTCAGCCTTGTATTGTGCTGGTAGTGTAGGCTCTACGGCCTCCTCCTCTAGTGGAAGTAGCAACTTGTGCTTTGGATAACCCTTGGTGGGGGGCTCGAGTCCATATTCCTCGGCCGCCAGGACCTCGGTCCATCTGTCTGCGAGCAGATTTTGATCAGCTTGGAGCTGATGCTGCTTCTTTTTCAGGCTTCTTGAAGTGGCTATGAGCCGGCGCTTAAAGTGCTCCTGCTCTATTGGATCTTCGGGTACGCCGAATTCATCGTCGCCGAGGCTCACCTCGTCTTCGGAGGGAGGCATATAGTTGTCATCCTCCATGTATTCGTCCGCCGCCTGTTCCTCTGGGCTGATCTGCCCGTGTTCCTGTTTGGCCTGTTCAAAGGTAGGCTGATCAGGATTGTATTCCTCTTCGGCACCATCTGGGTTGTTTTCTTCTCCTGTGTCGGTTTTGCTATGGCGGGGCTTAGAGCGGCGCCGATGACGCCCATGCTTTGGTTTCTTCTCTAAGGGGTTATCTTCTGTTGCCTCATCGCCATTGTTTTCTTTGGGGGTGTCCACCATGTATATATCATATGAAGAGGTGGTTGTCCAGCGCCTTGTGGGCGGTGGTTCCTATTCTTCTCCCACATCATCGTCTATACCGTCGATGTCTTCGGAGTCGAAGTCAAAGCACGTCGGTCAAATCACCGACAGTGGCTATTAAGTGGGTGGTGGGTGGGTAACGAATTTCTTCGTCGCCTGCTTCCCACTCGAGCCGGACATAGTTCGGCCAGGAATCTCCTGACAGAGAGAGAGAGACCTTAATGAATTTAGCACATCGCCAAACGGGGAGTGCTGAAAGATATCCGCGGTGGTGAACTCCATTAATGGAGCCCAACCGGACTCGGCGGGCCCGGGTGCACTCGGTTCGGAACCCACATCCGGACACAGGTCCGGGGGTCCGGTGACGCAGATTCCCTTAACGGTGGAGTCTGTATTCGGCTCTATCTCCGAAGAGTATGCGGCCTCTGTGGCGGGGTCCATCCACCTGTCCTCGGACGATGCGATCTGCGCCGGATTTAGGTCCGGAGCAGCTGCAGGGGCGATATCCCGAATACTGTCCGACAGCAGATTTAAGTCGTGCTCGTTGTGACTGGCCGGTGATGAAGTCATGTACCTAGGGTAGGGTCATGGACCTATCTAAGATACCCTACCCAAGGACATCCTTAGAAGAAGCTACCTTCCAGTCGACCAAGAGGGACTTCACTCGACGAACTCAAGGACACTCGACGATGAAGATAGCCACTCGACCATGAAGCTAACCACTCGACGGCCAGGAGACCTAAAGTCACTCAGCACGCAACAGTCTGTCATTAAGTAGCTTTAATAGTCTTCATGGCACTTTATGAGGGCGTTACCAGTAACCCCCTGTCTTAATGTACTTTAAACCCTACATAACTGAGGGCCGGAGGGGTCTGGTGAACTCTATATAAGCCACCCTCCTCCTCAGTGTAAAGGGTTCGCACCCCTGTAACTCATATACACAGAAACCAGTCGACCGCCTCCGGGCTCCGAGACGTAGGGCTATTACTTCCTCCGAGAAAGGCCTGAACTCGTAAAACACTCGTGTGTACAACTACTCCATAGCTAGGATCTTGCCTCTCCATACCTACCCCCCATTCTACTGTCAGACTTAGAACCACGACAGTTGGCGCCCACCATGGGGCAGGTGTCTTAGTGACTTTTTGGAGAAGTTGCAATTTGTCCGATTGCCTTCATCATGGTTTCTGGCGGAGCTCTGGTCGAGGGCCGCGAGATCCGTCTCGGTGCGCTCGCTTTCATCGTCGACGACTCCGCTTGGCTCTAGGAGGCACCACTCGACATCGACGCGCTCCCCGTCCGCGGGGCGACGCACTTTCGGGCGTGTGTCCGCGGCGTCCTGCTGCGGCAGCCGTCGACCCCATACCGGTCGACTCCTGTGTCGTCCTCCCTCCCTGTCTCCCACCAGCGCAAGCGCTCCGGTCGGTCGAGGCTTCAGCGATGGGTGAGACACGCAGTGGCTCGCCAATCGGCCACCACCCAAGTCACGGCAATTGAGCCCGACGAATCTCTCTACGGCCTGTTCGATCTGTCGAGTGGCTCCGTAGAGACTGCATCCGAGTGCGACAGCAGTGATCCAGCGGCGGAGGTCCTGATGGTCAACGGGCCTCGTAGCCCTCCCCGTTTCCCCCGCATCGACGGGATGGACGATGGAGGCGACCCCTCTCAGGCCCACGAAGAATATCAGCCCGAGCCGCTCACTTCTCAGCAAAGAGAAGATCTTCGCCGCCGGAACATGGATGCCCTGCATACTCCCATCGCAAGAGAAACTCCTGAGGCTTGTGCTTTGGAAGAGGCGCGTTTGGCCAACTTGGCTGAACGCACTCGACTGGAGAACCTCCAGCGAGCACTCGACGAGCGTGCGCGTCAACGAGTACCTGACTCCAGCCGACGTCAACTCTTTCCGCAACCGACTCAGGTATATCGAACCCCGATTCAGAATTTGGCAGCTGCAGCCCGTATAGCAGAGTCAATTCAGCCCTCCCAGTCGGAGGCTGGAAGAGGCTTGATGCAGATCAGGGATTTGCTCCGGGCGGCAGGAGATCAGAATTCAGTTGTGTCACAGTCGCGCAACAGGATTCACAGTCGATCCGTCGCTGCGAATACTGTTCAGTCGGCTCACAGCCCAAGGTCACCTCCGAGGCGCGTGGGACATGAAGGCCGGCGGGACCACTATGATGACCGATTTGATCGTGATGATAGGCATCGAGTGCCCACTCCTCCCCCGAGAAGTGGGTCTAACGCCCATCGGCAGCAAGATGACAGGCGCCAGCTCAGTGTTGGGCGAAGAGCTCCGGTCGACCCCAGAGAACCAGGCTTTGACGCGAGATCCATCATCGTGCAGGGTCTGGTCGATCGGAACAGAGCTCATAGAGGTGGCCATGACAGAGATGTACCCACTAGCAGCCGAATCCATGTTTCAGGTCCAGAATGCTTTAGCAGAGCCATCAGAGCCGCAGTGATACCCCCCAACTTCTGGTTGGCGACTGGGGTAAGTAAGTTCACCGGAGAGTCCAAGCCTGAAACTTGGCTTGAAGACTACCGAGTGGCGGTACAGATTGGTGGTGGTAATGATGAGGTGGCCATGGAGCATTTGCCACTCATGCTAGAGGGTTCGGCCAGGGCGTGGTTGAATCAGTTAGCTCCTAGAAGCATTTACACCTGGGAAGATCTTTCCCGAGTGTTCTTCAGGACGTTCGAGGGAACTTGCAAGCGACCGGCCGGATTGACAGAGCTGCAAGTCTGCGTACAAAAGTCGAGTGAAACATTGAGAGATTACATCCAGAGATGGATCACTTTGCATCATACCGTGGAGAATGTGTTGGACCATCAAGCGGTCTGCGCCTTCAAGGATGGTGTCAAGAACAGAGAGTTGAGCCTGAAGTTTGGTCGAACCGGAGATATGACCCTGAGTCGAATGATGGAGATTGCCACCAAATACGCTAACGGTGAAGAAGAGGACAGGCTCCGGAGTGGCAAGTATAAGCAGAGTCAATTGGAAAAAGGGAACTCCGGCCGGAAGCAGAAGCAGAAGGCCGAGCCAGCTGCTCCTGGAGAGGCTCTGGCCGTGACTCAGGGCAAATTCAAAGGGAAGCCCAAAGGATCTTGGAACCCCAAGAAGGTAAAGGATAAAGAAGGAAATGACGTGATGGATCTACCGTGTCACATCCACACGAAGAAAGACGAAGAGGGTAACTTCATCTACCCGAAACACACCACTCGCCAATGCCGGCTCTTAATCCAGTAGTTTCAAGGAAAACAGCCCAAGGACAAAGAGAAGGAGTCGGACAAGGTCGAGGACAAGGAGGACAGTGATGGAGGGTACCCTCATGTCAATTCCACCCTGATGATTTTTGCTGATGTAGAGAGCAAAAGTCGACTGAAAGTGATCAACCGAGAGGTAAATATGGTCGCCCCGGCGACACCAAGCTATCTGAAATGGTCGCAAACTCCCATTACGTTCGACCAATCCGATCACCCCACTCACATTGCCACCCCTGGGAGGCAAGCGCTGGTGGTCGACCCAGTCGTCGAAGGCACTCGACTGACGAAGGTATTGATGGATGGCGGCAGTGGGTTGAATATACTGTATGCAGAGACGCTCAAGGGAATGGGCATTCCGATGTCCAGGCTCAGCTCCAGCAACATGAGTTTTCACGGAGTCATTCCTGGAAAGAAGGCTGAGTCACTCGGTCAAATAGCTCTGGATGTAGTGTTCGGCGACTCGAAGCATTTCCGCAAAGAGAAGCTGACATTTGAAGTCGTGGATTTCTAGAGCGCTTACCACGCTATTTTGGGAAGACCAGCCTATGCCCGCTTCATGGCTCGACCATGTTATGTGTACCTCAAATTAAAAATGCGTGGCCCCAAAGGCGTGATCACTATCACTGGCAGCCGGAAGAAGGCAGAAGAGTATTTCCAGAAAGGCTCGAAGATTGCGGATGCCTAGATAACAGTGGTAGAGCTAGAAGAATACAAGAAAAATGCAAATCCGAGTGATTTGCTGCGGGCCAAGAAGCCCGCCATAGAGTCAGTGTTCCAGTCGTCAGGAGAAACGAAGCCAGTTCATATCCACCCGACTGACCCCAACGCAGCTCCGACCCATATTTCCACAACACTCGACTCTAAATAGGAAGAAGCGCTCATCCAGTTCCTCCATGAGAACTGGGACATCTTTGCATGGAAGCCTGCTGACATGCCGGGTATTCCCAGGGGGCTGGCTGAGCATCGCCTTAGAGTCGACTCAAAAGCGAAACCTGTTAAAGAACATCTTCGACGGTCCGCCGTTCAGAAGAAAAAAGCCATTGGCGAGGAGGTGGCTCGACTCCTTGCAGCAGAGTTTATCCGAGAGATATACCACTCCGAGTGGCTCGCCAATGTCGTCATGGTCCCCAAGAAGGACAACTCACTTCGCATGTGCATTGATTTCAAACATATCAATCGGGCCTGCCCAAAAGATCATTTTCCTCTCCCTCGCATCGACCAAATTGTCGACTCGACTGCGGGATGCGAGAGATTGTCTTTTTTAGACACCTATTCCGGGTATCATCAGATCCGTCTGTATGGACCTGACGAAATCAAGACAGCTTTCATCACTCCATTCGGGTGCTTCTGCTATATCACCATGCCATTCGGTCTCAAGAATGCCGGAGCCACGTTGATGAGAATGATTCAAAAGTGTTTACTCACTCAAATCAGTCAGAATGTGGAAGCGTACATGGATGATATCATGGTCAAGTCACGAAAGGGTTCCGACCTGCTGACTGACCTAGCCGAAACATTTGCCAATCTCAGGAAATATGATATCAAGCTCAATCCATCAAAGTGCACATTCGGAGTACCTGGCGGAAAGTTACTCGGTTTTCTCGTTTCAGAACGAGGAATCGATGCTAACCCAGAAAATGTTGCCACCATACTCTGAATGAAACGCCCTGTGCGTGTGCACGATGTCCATAAGCTTACTGGATGCTTGGCCGCGTTAAGTCGATTCATCTCTCACCTTGGTGAAAAGGCGTTGCCTCTTTACTGACTGATGAAGAAGGCAGACAAGTTCGAGTGGACTCCAGAAGCTGATGCAGCGTTTGCCAAGCTGAAAGCTCTGCTCTCCACCCAGCCGGTGCTTGCTGCTCCAATCAGCAAAGAGCCTCTGTTGCTTTACATTGCATCCACAAGACAGGTCGTCAGTTCAGTACTTACGGTCGAGCGGGAAGAGGAAGGTAAAACCTTCAAAGTTCAGCGCCCAGTGTATTATCTCTCTGAAGTTTTGACTCCATCGAAGCAAAGATATCCTCATTATCAGAAGCTCGTATATGGGATCTACATGACCATGAAGAAGGTTGCTCATTATTTCTCTGATCATGACATTACAGTTGTCAGCGACGCACCATTGTTAGAGATTCTGCACAACAGAGACGCAACTGGTCGAGTGGCTAAATGGGCGGTTGAACTCCTTCCCCTTGATATCAAATTTGAGGCAAAGAAAGCCATTATGTCCCAGGCTATAGCAGATTTCCTTGCCGAGTGGATTGAACAACAGCAGCCAACTCAAGTTCACTCGGAGCATTGTACCATGTTCTTTGATGGCTCTAAGATGTTAAATGGTTCTGCTGCTGGGGTAGTTTTGGTTTCCCCCCGAGGAGATAAGCTCAGATATGTGCTCCAGATCCACTTTGATTCCTCCAACAATGAAGCAGAATATGAAGCACTTTTGTATGGGTTGCGCATGGCCATTTCACTCGGCGTCCGTCGCCTTATGGTTTATGGCGACTCAGATTTGGTGGTCAATCAGGTGATGAAGGAGTGGGATGTTAGAAGCCCAGCCATGACTGGATACTGCAATGCAGTGAGGAAGCTCGAAAAGAAATTCGAAGGGTTAGAGCTCCACCATATACCCTGACTGAAAAATCAAGCGGCTGATGATTTGGCGAAGATAGGATCCAAGAGAGAAGCCATCCCCAGTGATGTGTTCTTGGAGCATATCCATACTCCATCAGTCATAGAAGATCCTTTTACCGACGAAGCCCCGCAACCTAAGAGTGTTACGGATCCGATTGAGGTTGAAGTTCCAGCGGTGGTCGACCTGATCATGGAAGCTTTGGTGATCACTCCCGATTGGACAATACCGTATATCGCGTATATCTTGAGGAAAGAGCTCCCAGGGGACTAAGAAGAGGCTCGACAGATCGTCCGCTGATCTAAAGCCTTTACTGTGATAAGGGGGCAGCTGTACAGAGAAAGCGCGACTGGAGTTGGTCAGAAATGCATAACGCCGGACGAAGGTCGAATAATCCTTGATGACATCCACTCGGGGACCTGTGGCCATCATGCGTCTTCCTGGACCATTGTGGCCAAAGCATACCGAGCCGGATTTTATTGGCCAAGAGCGAATGAAATGGCAAAGGAGATAGTCGACAAGTGTGAGGGGTGTCAATTTTACTCCAATATGTCACACAAGCCCGCCTCAGCTTTAAAGACCATACCACTCGTTTGTCCCTTTGCAGTATGGGGGTTGGATATGGTCGGCCCTTTGAGAATAGGCAGAAGCGGTTTCACCCATGTGCTGGTAGCAGTCGACAAGTTCACCAAGTGGATTGAGGCCAAACCCATCAAGAACCTCGATGCCGGTACTGCTGTCAGCTTTATCAGAGAATTAATATTCAGATATGGAGTCCCGCACAGCATCATCACTGACAACGGGTCAAACTTCGATTCCGAAGAATTCAGAGCTTTCTGCACGTCTCAAGGCACACGAGTCGAATATGCTTCAGTCGCCCATCCGCAGTCGAATGGACAGGCAGAACGAGCCAACGGCCTGATTCTCAAAGGGTTGAAACCCCGTTTGATGCGTGATCTCAAGCATGCGGCTGGTGCATGGGTCGACGAACTTCCCTCGGTACTTTGGGGGTTAAGAACCATGCCCAACTGGTCGACTGGAAGAACTCCGTTCTTCTTGGTCTACGGAGCTGAAGCGGTCTTGCCGAGTGACCTTCTCCACAATGCTCCTCGGGTCGAGCTCTACACCGAGGCTGAAGCAGAACAAGCACGGCAGGATGCAGTTGACCTTTTAGAGGAAGAAAGGGAGATGGCCCTGATCCGATCGACCATTTATCAACAAGACTTGAGTCGCTTCCACGCCAAAAACGTGAAGAGTCGAGCCTTCCAGGAAGGAGATTTGGTTCTCCGAGTGGATCAGCAGAAACCACACAAGCTTGCTCCTTCTTGGGAAGGTCCCTTCATCGTCACCAAGGTTCTCCACAATGGAGCATACCGTCTCTACAATGTCGAGCATCAGATCGACGAGCCCCGAGCTTGGAACGCGGAGCTTCTCCACCCCTTTTACACTTAAGTATTCACCCGGATGAGTTGTAATAAAAGTACTTCTGTAGTTTATTTATCAAAGACAAGAGCTTTATAATTTTCCTAGTAATTTTTATTACTTTTGTCCACATAAAGCAATCCCCCAGTGGGTGGCTTGGTTGCGAATCTGATTCGCCTAAGCCTGTAAAAAAATCCTAACCGAGTGATGAGCCAGCCTCCCACTCGAAGGCTTAGCTGCGAAATCCGTTTCGCCTAAGTTAAACAAAATCCTACCGAGTGGTAAGCCAGCCTTCCACTCGGAGGCTTAGCTGCAGTCCAAGTACTCGCCTAAGTTAAACAAAATCCTACCGAGTGGTAAGCCAGCCTTCCACTCAGAGACTTAGCTGCAGTCCAAGTACTCGCCTAAGTTAAACAAAATCCTACCGAGTGGTAATCCAGCCTTCCACTCGGAGGCTTAGCTGCAGTCCAAGTACTCGCCTAAGTTAAAAAAAATCCTACCGAGTGGTAAGCCAGCCTTCCACTCAGAGGCTTAGCTGCAGTCCAAGTACTCGCCTAAGTTAAACAAAATCCTACTGAGTGGTAAGCCAGCCTTCCATTCGAAGGCTTAGCTGCAGCATCATGCTCGCCTAAGTTCAAACAAACGTGCACTCTGCAAGGAAGACGAGGTGCAGGTCGATTGCTACCCTCCTCTTCCGAGCTACACCACAAATACAACGTGTGCTCTGCAAGGAAGACGAGGTGCAGGTCGACTGCTACCCTCTCCTTCCGAGCTACGCCACAAATACAACGTGCGCTCTGCAAGGAAGACGAGGTGCAGGTCGATTGCTACCCTCCCCTTCCGAGCTACGCCACAAATACAATGTGTGCTCTGCAAGGAAGACGAGGTGCAGGTCGACTACTACCCTCTCCTTCCGAGTTACGCCACAAATACAACGTGCGCTCTACAAGGAGGACGAGGTACAGGTCGACTGCTACTCTCTCCTTCCGAGCTACGCCACAAATACAACGTGCGCTCTGCAAGGAAGACGAGGTGCAGGTCGACTGCTACCTCCTTCTCCAGAGGTACGCCTTGAAAATCCTACCGAGTGAAGAGCAAACCTCTCACTCGGGGGTTTAGCTGCAGCCCAGTGCTCGCCTAAGTTTTTGAAAATCCTACCGAGTGGAGAGCAAACCTCCCACTCGGAGGCTTAGCTGCAGCCCAGTGCTCGCCTAAGTTTTTGAAAATCCCACCGAGTGGAGAGCAAACCTCCCACTCAGAGGCTTAGCTGCAGCCCAGTGCTCGCCTAAGTTTTTGAAAATCCTACCGAGTGGAGAGCAAACCTCCCACTCGGAGGCTTAGCTGCAGCCCAGTGCTCTCCTAAGTTTTTGAAAATCCCACCGAGTGGAGAGCAAACCTCCCACTCGGAGGCTTAGCTGCAGCCCAGTGCTCGCCTAAGTTTTTGAAAATCCTACCGAGTGGAGAGCAAACCTCCCACTCAGAGGCTTAGCTGCAGCCCAGTGCTCGCCTAAGTTTTTGAAAATGCCACCGAGTGGAGAGCAAACCTCCCACTCGGGGGCTTAGCTGCAGCCCAGTGCTCGCCTAAGTTTTTGAAAATCCTACCGAGTGGAGAGCAAACCTCCCACTCGGGGGCTTGGCTGCAGCCCAGTGCTCGCCTAAGTTTTTGAAAAACCTACCGAGTGGAGAGCAAACCTCCCACTCGGGGGCTTAGCTGCAGCCCAGTGCTTGCCTAAGTGTATCGGGGAACAAGTCGATTGCAATGAGCGCTCCGCTTTACCCTGCAAAAGACACCTCAAACCAAATGCAAACATATTCAATGTCGAATCCAAGTTCGGATAACACCTAACGGAACCGAAAGTGCTCAGGCGCTAAGCCTGTTAAGGTTTGTCGGTTACAAAACTCACTCGACATACCGAGGCAAATTTAAAGTATCAAGCTCAGAAGTTTTTTTTACCCCTCCTGTGGAGGGCTGGAAGGTGCAACAAACTCATCCGGGTCGATTCCATCTGCAATCCGAGTGGCAGCGGCGATGAAGGTCTCCATGAAAGATCGGAAATCATGCTTCTTGGTGTTAGCCACCCTAAGGGCCACCAGCTTGTCCTCTCGTGCATCCTTGCAGTGAACGCGGACCAGAGACAGAGCAACATCCGCGCCACACCTGGCAGAAGACTTCTTCCACTCCTGCACTCGACTTGGGACCTCGTTCAACCGAGTCATCAGAGACTCGAGGTCGTTCTGGAGCGTCTCTCTTGGCCAGAGTGTTGCGTCGATGCGAGAAGTTGCGTCCTTCAGCCTTGCGAGATAATCGACGACAGCAGCAACGCGAGATTCAAGCCGGAGCACATTCATGGCGACTTCATCTTTCATGGGAGAGTTGATGGGATCCAGGTTTATTTCCAGTCGATCAGTCTCCTCTTCAAAGTTTTGGCAAAATTCTGCAAGCACAACCACCGAGTCAAGACAACAGTCGGAGATCACAGTTAAAATGTCTGTTTGATACAAAAGATTACCTTCAAGCATGAGGAATAGCTTCTTGGCGAGTCCACCCAGATAAGCCTCCAGATCATTCTTCTTTCCCACCAACTCACTGGCCTTGTTGTTATGGGCAATCTTGTCACTTTTCAGTCGATTGACCTCCTTGTTGGCAGCATCAAGAGCAGCTTTCAGATTGGTGTTTTCTTCTTCAAGCTTGGTGACTGAAGCCAACTTCTCATCTGCGAGCTTGGTCTTCTCTAAAGCCGCTTTATGCATCTCAGCCAAGTCAAGGTCTTTTTTCTTCAGGGCATCCCTCACTTTGTCTGCAAAGTTACAGTGAGATCAGACTATGAAACAAACGAGAGGCAAAGGCAGTCGTCGGAGGCCTCACCAAACATACCTTTAGCTTCCTCCTTCGCCTTCATTAGGTTCTCTTGGGTCAGTTTCAGATCAAGCTCGAGCTGGATGTGTTTGTTCTCCAACTCGGTACAACGAGCCGCAAGGTCGCAGGATTTCTACGAAGAACCAATCGACAGATGTCAAAGACAATTCACTTCCGAGTGACTAAAGAAAAATTATAGCGTTTCTAAGACTATGGCCGAATACAAACATTCGACCACAGTCTCGGGGACTACACCCAGTGGGTGCACTCAGCGCGTCCCCACTAGTTTCATCAGTTAGAGTCGACCAGTCGACCAACAACAAAAAAAACGGGAGGTGTTCTTCAGACTATAGTCGACTGCCAGCAGTCGACCACAGTCTCGGGGACTACACCCAGTGGGCGCACTCAGCGTGCCCCCACCGGTCTATGAATCTATTCGACCTAGTTTGATCCCTGAGGAAAAAACTTAAGACATAAAGACTATGGTCGACTGCCATCAGTCCACCATAGCCTTGGGGACTACACCCAGTGGGTGCACTCAGCGTGCCCCCACTAACCCGGAATTTCAATCGACACACCCACTAGGTGTAGGACAAACTCTAGGAATTTCAGAAAGAAGAGTTTTCAGATATCATATCCTCCACAGAACAGGCAGTGACCAACTGACCTGAACATTACTCTGAAGAGCTGAACTGGCATCATAGGCTGCCTGGCTGGCTTCTCGAATTGCCTTCACTTGCTCCATCATGACCCCCGCTTGGCGTATTGCTTCTTTAGCAGCACTAGCTTGGTCTTCTGGGACGTGGTAGGTTGAGAAAAGCGAGGGTTGAGTAGCACTCGACGATGAAGGACGAGCACTCGTCAACGGCACCGCAAAGGTTACGGTGGGCCGAGTGACATTGTCTCCCTCCACGGCCAATGTCTCGGGTGCTAGCACGTCCTGAGTCGCCTTGCCAGCAGACGCTTTCTTGTTCCTTCTCTGCCTCAGTGGTTCCTCGTCGTCGTCGGGAAGGTCGATAACGACGTTAGATGAAGCTGCAGAAAAAGAATCAAAATTAGAGACAAGAAATCAATCGACTGAAGACGGAATTACAAGAGCCGTACCAAGTTTCGAAGTAACAGCATCCTCCATCTCCTGATCTTCAGCTCTGCCCAAGGTATCAGAAGTAGCAGCACTGCAGTTCCAGAAGTCAGTCGATTAGCTCATGAGTCGACCAAGAATAAGCTCATGTGGAACAGACAAACTCAAGCTAAACCATTACCCTGAGATAGTGGGGATCACCATCTTCATCTTCGGCAAGACCTTCGCTGACTTCGACGGCGCCACTCGAGATTGCTTCGGAGCTTTCTCAGTCGGCACCGGAGAAGTAGTCCGAGGGCGCTTGGACGACTGTGTGACGGTTGTGACCCCCTTACCACGCTCGACCGCAGGATCATGGACAAGCTTCGAGCGTCTTTCCGAGCGAGGAGGTACAACTTCCTCCTCCTCTTCCTCCTCTTCCTCCTCACCCGAGTCATCACCCTCATCATCGTCGTCAGCATCCGAATCCCACTCCTTCGGGCTTTCGCCCCCACTTCCTTCCTCCTCCTCAGTCGGCGTTTGCGCTCCATTGGGCATCGAGTATAACTCAGTGGTGGCCTGTCAGACAACAAAACAAAACAAAGATCAATCGACCAATTTGCAGCGAAGCAGAATGAATAAAGCAAGATTACAATCGGAGACAAGTGGTCATACTGTGTCCGGTGTATAGGTACAGTTGAGTGGTGGGATCCTCCTAGCCCCTCGAGGGTTGTCCTTATTCCCTGTGATTGCGGCCACCCACCTCTCCAGTGTGGCGTCATTGACCGCTTCTGGATGGACACGAGTGGTGTCTTCGGTACCACAGTACAGCCACATCGGGTGGCCTCGGTACTGAAGCGGTTGGATGCGCCGTCTAAGGAAGACCTCCAGAAGATCCATACCCGTCACTCCGTCCCTAACGAGTTGGACTACGCGCTCCATCAACATTTTTACCTGAGCTTTCTCCTCAGGAAGCACCTTCAGAGAAGAGGGTTTGTCCACTCGGTCCATGGAGAACAGAGGGAGACCAGTCGACTGCCCCGGCGTCGACTCGTCTTGGCAGTAGAACCAAGTCGACTACCACCCTCTGACCGACTCATGAAGGGTCATGGCCGGGAAAGTACTCTTATTCCTCATCTAAATCCCAAGACCCCCGCACATCTGGATAACCTTAGTCCTCTCATCATCCGGACTCGCCTTTTTCACCGTCTGTGAGCGACAGGTGAATATGTGCTTAAAGAGACCCAAGTGTGGTCGACAACCCAGGAAGTTCTCGCACATGGACACGAAAGCAGCAAGATAGGCAATGGAATTGGGAGTGAAATGGTGGAGTTGCGCCCCAAAGAAGTTCAGAAACTCTCGAAAGAAAACACTCGGCGGTAGAGAGAATCCACGGTCTAAATGAGTGGCAAGGAGAACGCACTCACCCTCCTGCGGCTGCGGTTGACACTCGGTCCCCGGAAGCCTTGCTGACCCGTGGGGGATCAGACCCTCGTTGGCCAGGTCATTGAGATCCGTCTCGGTGATGGTCGAACGGATCCAATCCCCTTGGACCCAACCTTTTGGCAGGCGGGACCTTGATGAAGATCCGCCCCGACTGAACGCTCTCCCCTTCGCTTTCCCCGTCGTCGTCGCCTTCTTCGCGCGCTCCAAGGCTGCCGTCTTCTCCTTCACCATTGTCGCCGATGAAGCACGCGAGGAGTGGATAGGCAGAGGCGAGAGCAGGCACAGCGGGCGGGGGCAAAGAGGGCAGAGAGGAGAATGAGAAGGCACTGTTCAAAAACCCTCGCCCGGCGCTTTATATAAGGACGCTTCCGAGTGGCTGACAAGTAGGCCCGGGCGGTCCTTTCACATCCCGAAACAGTCGCGCACGCATGATACGTGGCGAAAAAGGCGGCACGGAAATTGAGGCGTCCACGCCTTATCCCATCCGAGTACTGCGGTCCGCCCCGCTTCGCGCGCTTCCCAAAATTCGGATCCCACAAAATCCGCTAACGGCAGATCAATCTGTCAGACGATAGATTTCCTGCGATCCGTCGCTCGGAAGTTCACTAAGTTCAAAAGTTCACTCGACAGAAGAAAAGAATGGATCAAGGCGACTGAAAGAAAAGTTAATGCCAACGCCATAAAAGAAAAATCGTTGATCCAGGATACGACATAATCAGAGCATGGGAAATGGGTCGGAGAAAATTATCAACCCCTTCCTCACTCGAACCTCGATCCATTCGGGGGCTAATGATGAAGTCATGTACCTAGGGTAGGGTCATGGACCTATCTAGGATACCCTACCCAAGGACATCCTTAGAAGAAGCTACCTTCCAGTCGACCAAGAGGGACTTCACTCGACGAACTCAAGGACACTCGACGATAAAGATAGCCACTCGACCATGAAGCTAACCACTCGACGGCCAGGAGACCTAAAGTCACTCAGCATGCAACGGTCTGTCATTAAGTAGCTTTAATAGTCTTCATGGCACTTTATGAGGGCGTTACCAGTAACCCCCTGTCTTAATGTACTTTAAACCCTACATAACTGAGGGCCAGAGGGGTCTGGCGAACTCTATATAAGCCACCCCCCTCCTCAGTGTAAAGGGTTCGCACCCCTGTAACTCATATACACAGAAACCAGTCGACCGCCTCCCGGCTCCGAGACGTAGGGCTATTACTTCCTCCGAGAAGGGCCTGAACTCGTAAAACACTCGTGTGTACAACTACTCCATAGCTAGGATCTTGCCTCTCCATACCTACCCCCATTCTACTGTCAGACTTAGAACCACGACAGCCGGCGCTCCTGATATGGGCCCGAATCCGTCGAAGGCCGGCACTCCTGATATGGGCCCGAATCGGTCGAAGATCAAGTCTCCGCGGATATCGGTCGTGTAATTCAAGTTGTCGAACCTGACCTGATGGCCAGGGGCGTAGCTGTCGATCTGCTCCAGATGGCCAAGCAAGTTGGCCCGCAGTGCGAAGCCGCCGAACATGAAGATCTGTCCGGGGAGAAAAGTCTCGCTCTGGACTGCGTTGTTGAAGGTTGAGGGAGCCATCGATCCTTATAGCGACGACACAGAGGAACTCTCAATGAAAGCACCAATGTCGGTGTCAAAACCGGCGGATCTCGGGTAGGGGGTCCTGGACTGTGCGTCTAAGGCTGATGGTAACAAGAGCCAGGGGACACGATGTTTTACCCAGGTTCGGGCCCTCTCGATGGAGGTAATACCCTACTTCCTGCTTGATTGATCTTGATGATATGAGTATTACAAGAGTTGATCTACCACGAGATCGTAGAGGCTAAACCCTAGAGGCTAGCCTATGGTATGATTGTTGTTCTGCGGACTAAACCCTCCGGCTTATATAGACACCGGAGGGGGCTAGGGTTACACAAAGTCGGTTACAGAGAAGGAGATCTAACATCCGAATCGCCAATCTTGCCTTCCACGCAAAGGAGTCTCATTCGGACATGGGGCGAAGTCTTCAATCTTGTATCTTCATAGTCCAACAGTCCGACCAAGGTACATAGTCCGGCTGTCCGGGCACCCCCTAATCCAGGACTCCCTCAGCCGGCCTTCCCTAGGTCCGACTGGTTCGGCATCCACCGTCTTCCGAGACGTCACTGCCCGATAGGGCCCGCAGCCTGCGGGCCGTACCGACAGGTCGTCATGGGAACAGGGCTCCGCCTATCCAGAATGACGTCAGGGGGGAGTGGCAACAGTGCCATGTCGTGCGGAGATCTCTGCCTGTACGGGGCACTGTGGCCATGCCCAACCCAAGATTTGGGGGCGAGGGGCTTCACTGTTGCCACGCCCTATCTCGTCCTCTTGATGGGGGCACAGACTCTGAGGGCACCAGGTGGCCGCCTGCACGACGCCGTCCTCTCTAGAGGCCGGCTGACTGGAGCCAGCCACTCATGGTGTCATCTGCTGGTGGTTGGCCGTCCTCCGGTGGCCGGCCGTTGAGCCAGCCGGCCCCCGGAGGGCGGAGCTTCATCTTGGGACACTTCGGGTCAAAGCGGGCCCAAAGTTTTGACATGTTCAAGGACTCGGGTGAGGCTACCCGTGGCCCATTTCTCCGACAGCGCGCCTCCTTCCTTTTATCCTCTCTCCTCTATTCCCGTATGGCCCAATAAGGCCCAATACTCTCCCGGTGAATTCCCGTAACTCCCCGGTACTCCGAAAATACCCGAATCACTCGGAACCTTTCCGATGTACGAATATAGTCATCCAATATATCAATATTTACGTCTCGACCATTTCGAGACTCCTCGTCATGTCCCCGATCTCATCCGGGACTCCAAACTACCTTCGGTACATCAAAACACATAACTCATAATATAAATCGTCACCGAACTTTAAGCGTGCGGACCCTACGGGTTCGAGAACTATGTAGACATGATCGAGACACGTCTCCGGTCAATAACCAATAGTGGAACCTGGATGCTCATATTGGTTCCCACATATTCTACAAAGATCTTTATCGGTCAAACCGCATAACAACATACATTGTTCCCTTTGTCATCGGTATGTTACTTGCCCGAGATTCCATCGTCGGTATCTCAATACCTAGTTCAATCTCGTTACCGGCAAGTCTCTTTACTCGTTATGTAATACATCATCCCGCAACTAACTCATTAGTCACATTGCTTGCAAGGCTTATAGTGATGTGCATTACCGAGAGGGCCCAGAGATACCTCTCCGACAATCGGAGTGACAAATCCTAATCTCGAAATACGCCAACTCAACAAGTACCTTCGGAGACACCTGTAGAGCACCTTTATAATCACCCAGTTACGTTGTGACGTTTGGTAGCACACAAAGTGTTCCTCGGGTAAACAGGAGTTGCATAATCTCATAGTCATAGGAACATGTATACGTAATGAAGAAAGCAATAGCAGCTAACGAAATGGGTCAAGTCAATCACATCATTCTCCTAATGATGTGATCTCGTTAATCAAATGACAACTCATGTCTATGGCTAGGAAACTTAACCATCTTTGATTCAACGAGCTAGTCAAGTAGAGGCATACTAGTGACACTTTGTTTGTCTATGTATTCACACATGTACTAAGTTTCCAGTTAATACAATTCTAGCATGAATAATAAACATTTATCATGAAATAAGGAAATAAATAATAACTTTATTATTGCCTCTAGGGCCTATTTCCTTCAATTATTTGCTTCAAGCCAAATGTAAAGGCGGACTTGGTTTTCGTGATTACAAGCACTCCTAGCGCACCAAGCATGGGGACTTATTGATAGGCCGAATAGCCTTTGCGCCCGGTTGCTTAAATCCAGGTATTACCCTGAAGGCAAACTTGAAGATACAGTTTTTTCTGGCAATGCCTCATCTTCGTGTCAAGCAGTCACTTATGGTCTTGAGTTGCTCAAGAAAGGCCTCGTGTGGAGGGTTGGTAATGGATCAAGTATAAGGGTATGGAGGCATAACTAGATTCCGAGTCCGAGACCATATTATTTTAAACCAATATCTCCTCAACGACACTGCTGTATTCACTTTGTTTGTGAGCTCCTAAATGACAATGGGTCATGGAACATGGGTCTACTTACCAATTATTTTCTGCCTTTTGATGTGAGTGAGGTTCTGAAAATTAGAGCATCTCCAAGGCATGATGCAGATACTTTGGCTTGGGGCCAGGCGAACTTGTTTTTTATGTAAAAGGTGCATATGATTTTGCTTTCAAAGAAGCAAATAGAGCCACTGCCACGACCTCAAGTTTAGCTCTAGATGGCCGAAGGACGCGGTGGAAGAACATTTGGTCTGCTGAAGTACCACCTACAATTCGAACTTTTGCATGGCGTGTTGTTTCGAACTCCCTACCAACCTGAAAAAATAAACACAAGAGAACACTTGAGACTACTAGTATGTGCCTTGTATGTGGTTTCGAACCTGAGGATAACTTCCAGCCATCTTGTAGATACCCAAGAGCTTGTGAACACTGGAAATACATGCCGTATGTTTGGCATCTTTCGGCTGTCAACCAGGTTATGAATACTGGGAAGGAATTGTTATTCCAAGTGTTGGATCCCCCACATGAGATTGAAATAAGTAGATTGCTCATGACTTTATGGTATTGTTGGTTCAATTGGAATTAGAGTTCATCTAAAAAAGCACCTCCGCTTGAAGTGTTCAAGAAATTTCTCGTCAGCTATCTAGAGTCCTTAATATCAATCAAGTTGAATCCAATATTGAACCCTTTCTTGTGACCATATGATGACCCACAAGTATAGGGGTGTATCGTAGTCCTTCTGGTAAGTAAGAGTGTCGAACCCAACGAGGAGCAGAAGGAAATGACAAGCGGATTTCAGCAAGGTTTTCTCTGCAAGCACTTAAATTATCAGTACAGATAGTTTTGTGATAAGATAATTCGTAACGGGTAACAAATAACAAAAGTAACTAAGGTGCAGCAAGGTGGCCCAATCCTTTTTATAACAAAGAATAGGCCTAGACGAACTCTTATATAAAGCAAAGCGCTCCCGAGGACACATGGGAATTACTGTCAAGCTAATTTTCATCATGCTCATATGATTCGCGTTCGTTACTTTGATAATTTGATATGTGGGTGGACCGGTGCTTGGGTGCTGCCCTTCCTTGGATAAGCTTCCCACTTATGATTAACCCCTCTCGCAAGCATCTGCAACTACGAAAGAAGAATGAAGATAAATCTAACCATAGCATGAAACATATGGATCCAAATCAGCCCCTTACGAAGCAACGCATAAACTAGGGTTTAAACTTCTGTCACTCTAGCAACCCATCATCTACTTATTACTTCCCAATGCCTTCCCCTAGGCCCAAACAATGGTGAAGTGTCATGTAGTCAACATTCACATAACACCACTAGAGGAAAGACAACACACATCTCATCAAAATATCAAACGAATACCAAATTCACATGATTACTTATAACAAGACTTCTCCCATGTCCTCAGGAACAAACGTAACTACTCACAAAGCATATTCATGTTCATAATCCGAGGAGTGTTAACTATCATTAAGGATCTGAACATATGATCTTCCACCGAATAAACCAACTAGCATCAACTACAAGGAGTAATCAACGCTACTAGCAACCCACAGGTACCAATATGAGGTTTTGAGATAGAGATCGAATACAAGAGATGAACTAGGGTTTGAGAGGAGATGGTGCTGGTGAAGATGTTGATGGAGATTGACCCCCTCTCAATGAGAAACTCGTTAGTGATGACGATGGCTTCAATTTCCCCCTCCCCGAGGGAAGTTTCCCGATAGGACAACTCCGCCAGAGCCCTAGATTGGTTCTGCCCAGATTCCACCTCGAGGCGGCAGCGCTTCGTCCCAAAAGCTTCCTTTTGATTTTTTCCAGGTCAAAACACACCATATAGCAGAAGATGGGCACCGGAGGCCTAACAGGGGGCCCACAAGGCAGGAGGGCACGCCCTCCACCCTTGTGGATTGCTGGTGGCCCCCTCTGGTGCTTACTTCACCCAATATTGTTTATTAATTCCAAAATGACTCTCCGTGAAGTTTCAAGACTTTTGGAGTTGTGCATAATAGGTCTCTAATATTTGCTCCTTTTCCAGCCCATAATTCCAGTTGCCGGCATTCTCCCTCTTCATGTAAACCTTGTAAACAAGAGAGAAAAGGCATAAGTATTGTGCTAGAATGTGTAATAATAGCCCATAATGCAGTAAATATCAATATAAAAGCATGATGCAAAATGGACATACCAACTCCCCCAAGCTTAGACCTCGCTTGTCCTCAAGTGAAAGCCGAAATCAAAAAATATGTCCACATGTTTAGAGATAGAGGTGTCGATAAAATAAAATACGAACATGAGGGCATCATGATCATCTTTAGAACAGTAACATATAATGTCATATAATTCATTATGCTAAAGTAACAATTCATTCCCAAGGTAAAGTATGAATCAAAAACTTCATTGAAAACTAACAAACTATGATCTCGGCCATTGAAGCAATTGCAATTTATCATAACATCGGAAAGAGTCAATTTAAGAGATTTTCAGCAAGTCCACATACTCAACTATCATTTAGTCTTTCACAATTGCTAACACTCACATGATACTTATGGGTTCAAAGCTTCAATCGGACATAGAGAAAGATAGGGGCTTATAGTTTTGCCTCCCAACCTTTTAGCTTAATGGTAATGTCAACAATAATACTTTATGATAACCTACATCTGAGTGGATATATATATCTGGATCTTTCTCCAACACATAGTTCTTGCCAAAAGGAAAAGAGTGTAAAAAAGAAAGGTGAAGATCACCATGACTCTTGTATAAGGGTAGAAGATAAAAATAAAAGATAGACCCTTCGCAGAGGGAAGCAGAGGCTGTCATGCACTTTTTGGTTGGATGCACAAAATCTTAATGCAAAAGAACGTCACTTTATATTGCCGCTTGTGATTATGAACTTTATTATGCAGTATGTCGCTTTTATTTCTTTCATATCACAAGTTCTTATAAATCTTATTTTCTTCACACTAATAGATCATACATATTTAGAGATCATTTTTTATTGCTTGCACCGATGACAACTTACTTGAAGGATCTTACTCAATCCATAGGTAGGTATGGTGGACTCTCATGGCAAAACTGGGTTTAAGGGGTGTTTGGAGGCACAAGTAGTATCTCTACTTGGTGCAAAGAATTTGGCTAGCATAAGAGGAAAAAACAAGCTCGACATGTTGGAGGATCCATGACAGTATAACTTCTATTTGAATATAAGAAAACATAACCCACTATGTTGTCTTCCTTGTCCAACATCAACTTTTTAGCATGTCATATTTTAATGAGTGCTCACAATTCCAAAAGATGTCCAAGATAGTATATTTACATGTAAAACCTCTCTTTCTTTATTACTTCCTATTAATTGCAACAATGACCAAAACTATGTTTGTCAACTCTCAACAATCTTTATTCATCATACTCTTTATATGTGAAGTCATTACTCTCCATAATATCAATATATGATCTTTTTCTATTTCTTTTTATTCTTTCTCTTATTTTATTCCCTCAAGATCATAGCAAGAAAGCAAAGCCCTCAACTTAAAACTACTCTTTGTTATATATAACTCATGGACTCGATTACATAGATAGAGATCAAAACAAAACTCAAAGCTAGATCATACTAAAACTTTATTCTACTAGATCAAAATATAACCAAAAGGATAGAACTAAGAAAAATGATGAAAGTAAAGGTGTGATGGTGATACGATACCGGGGCACCTCCCCCAAGCTTGGCAGTTGCCAAGGGGAGTGCCCATACCCATGTATTTATGTCTCTTTCTTCGGAGGTGGTGATGATGGAGTTGTTGATGTAGTAGGTTTGTCATCCATCTTCCAAGGCATAGGCTCACCATCATAGAAAGATGAATGAGTCTCCGGGATCCTCAAATCTGCAGCCAGACCCATCCTCTTAAATATGTATTCATACTCATAGTTTTGGTTTTGCAGGTCATAGATCTGGGCTTGGAGATGCTCGATTTTCTCATGAAGCTTGAAGATGGCCTCCCCGATGTTCTTGGCAGCCAACTTGTGATTGTTGGTGAACTCCGCGATCATCAAGTGATTGGCGTTGAGTCCACGTTCCACCATCCCTTGACACTTGAAAACTTGTTGCTCCATTGCTTCGAGTCTTGTCTCCATGCTTCTGGTCTTCTTCGGCCCCTCAACATCGCGGATGTGCAGCACCCCCTCACGCATCTCAATGGTTTGAGGGTGTCGCAGCACCTCCGCAAGGTAGGGGTGTTGGGGAACGCAGTAATTTCAAAAAAATTCCTACGATCAGGCAAGATCTATCTCTAGGTGATGCATAGCAACGAGAGGGGAGAGTGTTGTTTATGTACCCTCGTAGACCAAAAGCGGAAGCGTTATGACAACGCGGTTGATGTAGTCGTACGTCTTCACGATCCGACCGATCCTAGCACCGAAGGTACGACACCTCCGCGATCTGCACACGTTCAGCTTGGTGACGTCCCACGAACTCTATATCCAGCTGAGGTCGAGGGAGAGTTCCGTCAGCACGACGGCGTGGTGACGGTGATGATGAAGTTACCGGCGCAGGGCTTCGCCTAAGCACTACGATGATATGACCGAGGTGGAAATCTGTGGAGGGGGGCACCGCACACGGCTAAACAATCAACTTGTGTGTTCTAGGGTGCCCCCTGCCCCCGTATATAAAGGAGCAAGGGGGAGGCCGGCCGGCCCTCCTAGGGTGCTCCAAGAGAGGGGAATCCTACTAGGACTCCAAGTCCTAGTAGGTTTCCACCTAAGGAAGAGGGGGAAGGAGGAAGGAAGAGGGGGAAGGGAAGGAAAGGGGGGGGGGCGCCACCCCCTTCCCTTGTCCTATTCGGACTCAAGGGGGGGGGCAGACCCTCCTGGCCCTTCCTCTTCTCCCACTAAGGCCCATCTAGGCCCATTAGTTCCCCCGGGGGGGAGGGGGGTCTGGTAACCCATTCGGCACTCCGGTTTTATCCGAAACTTCTCCGAAACACTTCCGGTGTCCGTACATAGTCGTCCAATATATCAATCTCTGTGTCTCGACCATTTCAAGACTCCTCGTCATGTCTGTGATCACATCCGGGACTCCGAACAACCTTCGGTACATCATATCACATAAACTCATATTACCAATCGTCAACGAACGTTAAGCGTGCGGACCCTATGGGTTCGAGAACTATGTAGACATGACCGAGACACGTCTACGGTCAATAACCAATAGCGGAACCTGGATGCTCATATTGGTTCCTACATATTCTACGAAGATCTTTATCGGTCAAACCCATAACAACATACATTGTTCCCTTTGTCATTGGTATGTTACTTGCCCGAGATTCGATCGTCGGTATCATCATACCTAGTTCAATCTCGTTACCGGCAAGTCTCTTTACTCGTTCTGTAATACTTCATCCCGCAACTAACTCATTAGTCACAATGCTTGCAAGGCTTATAGTGATGAGTATTACCATGTGGGCCCAGGGATACCTCTCCGAAACACGGAGTGCCAAATCCTAATCTCGATCTATGCCAACCCAACAAACACCTTCGGAGACACCTGTAGAGCACCTTTATAATCACCCACTTGCGTTGTGACATTTGGTAGCACATAAAGTATTCCTCCGGTATTCGGGAGTTGCATAATCTCATAGTCCGAGGAACTTGTATAAGTCATGAAGAAAAGCAGTAGCAATGAAACTAACACAATCATAATGCTAAGCTAACAGATGGGTCGTGTCCATCATATCATTCTCCTAATGATGTGACCCCGTTCATCAAATGACAACACATGTCTATGGTTAGGAAACATAACCATATTTGATTAACGAGCTAGTCAAGTAGAGGCATACTAGTGACACTATGTTTTTTCTATGTATTCACACATGTACTAAGTTTTCGGTTAATACAATTCTAGCATGAATAATAAATATTTATCATGAATTAAGGAAATAAATAATAACTTTATTATTGCCTCTAGGGCATATTTCCTTCAGTCTTCCACTTGCACTAGAGTCAATAATCTAGATTACATAGTAATGATTCTAACACCCATGAAGCTTTGGTGTTGATCACGTTTTGCTCGTGGAAAAGGCTTATTCAATGGGTCTGCAAAAAAAAATTGTTGCCCCATGGTTTGATGGGACGGCTGAAAATGTTCTAACACCCAAAATCCAACAACTGTGAATTCTACTGACCTGAGATGAAAAGTTGCGCAGTTTTAATGTCTCTACTAATTACAACTTCTTTTAAAGCACTGTCTCTACTAATTACTAAATCGCCATTTCCAGTTGCCAAACGCGCCGTGTGTCTTAACCATCCCCAATCAGTTTGGTTCCTTCTCAAACACAACACAGGTTGACAGTCACCATCATCTTCCCGCAAATCCTCTCAACTAATCTTAATCTTCACCCGCGCAAATCTTAACCTTCTGCGCCCCCTCCCTCACCCCTCTCCGAGGCACCCCAACAGCCCAAGACCACGCCACGCGGCCCCCACGCCGAGGGGTTCCACCGCCGGCCCCGCGCCCACCAACTGCCACCACCCCACTCGCGCCGCCGCGCTCCCCACTCCCCCGCCCCTCCCTCCCCGCCAACCCGCCCCGCCCTTCCGCCGCCGACCGGCCGCGCCCCCACGCGCGCGCCTGATATGCTGGTGACGCCCAAGATGGCTTCCAAGGCCGAGTCGCCCGTCTCCTGCTCCGCGCCGACCCCGCCCAAGCCCTCGCCGGTGGGCGCCGACGAGATGCGCGCCGTCGCGCGCAAGTTCGCCGACCAGCCCGTGCAGAACCCGGAGCCCGGCGTCTGGGCCGTCCTCACCGCCATCTCCAAGAAGGCCCGCCTCCGCTCCGAGGTCCACTCCCTCCCCTTCTTAAACCCTAGACCTAAAACCCAATCTTTCGTCTTTTTTCTTGGTGGGGTACTCGGCATTCCAGTCAATGTGTCATCTTCCTGTCTGCATTGCTCATTAATCTGTTTTATGGATAATAGACAGAGACAAGCATTGTACATTTGTACTCTTTACCTGGCATCTCTGGCCCTGATAAAGTTATCTGCTTAATTGTTGATACCAGTACAATGGCCTAGCAGCTTTGGTTCTGCTTGTAAGCTGTTTGTGTGGCGAACAGCCAGCTTGGTCTAACTGTCAGTGCAAAACAAGATTTCACACTTCATTTTCACGGAGTATATAACTATGTGACCTTCAAGGAACTTTCTTGGCAGAAACGCATCAATATGTTGTTGATTAGTCAATGGTTGAGAGTTGAGGCATGGTGGCCTTTACTTGTGTTATGCATACCACCATTGTAATAAGGAGGCATGCATTTGCTGATTGGAATCTTTTATTTTTCTCCATACTGAAGGGGATGAACATTCTTTTGAGTGCTGACGAGCACATTCTAGGCCGCACGGTCGAGAACCCTCGCTTCAGGATTTCTGCTGTGTCAGTCAGCGGGAATCATTGCAAGATATATAAGGACACTGTGATAGGGGAGCTGCAGCGCGATGAGCCTGTGCCTGTTTACCTCAAGGACTCGAGGTTTCTTTTCCTTCTGGATCTTGTTCTATCTAACCATAATAATTCCTTTTCTTGAATTAACTTGCTGTAGCTGTGCAGCACGAATGGCACATACGTCAACTGGAATAAGTTTATGAAACGTTCACCTCCGACCAAGCTTAATCATGGGGACATCATATCATTTACCACACCTCCTCATCACGGTAAAATGCTCTGCTTATTCTGCCTTTACTAGTCCGATCCTTGTTGGTTTTTTGGGTATGTTATCCATTGGTCTGTACCTGGTCTGTGCTACTGGCTTGCTGTTCTCTATAAGCAGTTTTAGTGTTTCCTCACATTTTGTGCCCGTTCCCTCCTTATTTACTTCTGTGCACTTTATTATGTTGCCACTGTCATGCTTCTTGCTTGCATGAACGCTAACTCTTTTAATTTTATATAAGTGATTTACCTGTCGGTGCCCACTTAACTTGTATGTTGATTTTACAGATGCCTCCTATGCATTTGTCTATCGGGAAGTTAATGCAGTCAGCTGCGTAGGGAATGGTACTACCATACTTAAAAGAAAATCAGGTAAGAGTGTGAATATGTTGTCTTATGATTTGCTCATCACATTTTGCAACTACACCGCATGTTCTGAGATACGTCTGTCCATTTATATATTTGATCCTAAAGGGGAGATGGGTTCTGAAAGCAAGAGGCTAAAGGGTCTGGGCATTGGTTCATCTGATGGTCCTGTTTCACTAGATGATGTTCGAAGACTAGAAAAATCTAATGCAGTAAGTTGGCTCCTTCAAGATGACAATAGTTAATCGCCCTTGTATCTCTATTATCTTATTAAGCTAAAATCCATGCAGGAGCTCAGGGAACAACTCGAGGCACATGTTGTGACAATTGAGACATTGAGAACTGCAAGCAAAACAGCTGAAGAGCAGCATGAAAAGGTACAAACACAAATAGTTACTTGCTTATGATTTTAGAAGATATATGAGTGTACTGCATATCACAGGGTTATTTCTATTTTTTCTTCAGTCAACGTAATAAGCCAATAATGCTCTTGCATATTCTAGTGCAAGAAAGATTGTTGGTGTTGCCAAGTTGTTTTTTATATTTATTGCCTTGTTGATGTAATACACTAGTATGTATTCTGATTTCAAATGCAAACATTTTGTTCCCTTTTCGATTAAAATTGTCCATCTGTTTTCAGCAACTATATGATTATGAAATTATACTCATGACCGCCCTTCCCTGTAACCAATTTTTTGGTGCAAATCTGATAATGCAGGAACTGAAGGAGTTCAAAGAAACTACATCAAGTTCTTATCTCGAGCAAACTAAATCTCTTCAGCTAGCACTAGAGGGGAAACAGAAACAACTAGATACTCTTAGTACATTAAATACAGAGTTACAGAATTCCATAAAAGATCTGGATGAGAGGCTTAGTGCATCAAAGCAATCACGTGCTGATGCTGATGAGATAATTCAAAGGTAAGCTTCGTAGCTGTTGGATTTTCATTACCACTCTGACAATACAGAGGATTTTGCTCGTAACTTTCTATATCTAAGGGTGCATGGATTCCATAATCTGTGAAAAATTCCTGGGTCGGAATCATGATTTTGATAGGAATTCTAGAGGAATTGCTATATTCCCTACAAATAAGCTGTGAAATGCGTTCCGAACAGGCCAAGTCTAAGTTTTCATACTGCACTTTTTTTGCTCCAGGGATGGAAGGTTAACCTTATGAAAATAAATTAAATAGTTTTTTCCATGTATTAACTCCGGTACTAGCACCACTTATATAAAGTTGAAATGTTTTCAGCCAGAAGGCAAATATATGCGAGCTTGAGGAACAGCTAAGTGAGGAGAGAAACTTAAGAATAGAGGAGCGTGATAAGGCTGCAGAAGACCTTAAATCTGCACTGCATAAAGTACAAGCAGAGGCTCAAGACGAAATGAAGAGACAGACAGAGGCTTACCTTAAACAACAAAAGGAACAGAAAGAGTTTATCATCAAGCTTCAGGTTTAATCCTCTTCCAATTCTAGTCAAAGGTCAGGTGACTAATTCATGTTCGTGATATCATATACTAAAAATAGAGTTTTATTATTTTTCAGGAATCGGAAAAAGACACCCGTTTGCTCGTGGAAACATTAAGGTCCAAGCTGGTATGCACAATTATTTTGGTTGCAGTTATTCATCTTAAGTAATGTCATTCCGTTGCTGTACTTCAACTGCTGCATTCTCATGCAGGAAGACTCTCGTGAAAGCCTTGTAACATCTGAGAAAAAAGTGCGAGAACTGGAGACTCAACTCCAGGATGAGCAGCTTGTGTCTGCTAAAAGTCAGAAGGTATCATGAGGTTCCGCACATGTTAAACTTTGTACAACTTACATCCGTGAAAAGTATTTTTATCTTTTGTACTTCAATGTCGTATAACATTTTCTTTTTTTGCTATTGCAATTGCAGAAATCTGATAATCTGGAAACTGAACTGCGAAAGCTCAAGAAAGAACTTGAAAATGAGAAGGTAGAAAAATGTTCCAGTCACATAATTGGACTCTTTCTGTTTCTCTGATGTTTCATCACATCGGCAAATTATATTGGTCTTCCTTTGCTTTCTTCATAAGATCAGGGTTCCTTTTCTGTTGTGCTATTGACTCTGGTTTTTCATGGGTTCGAAGTTGTATCATATATTTCAAACAGCAGAAGTTTGTTCTATTCCATGTATGATCCATCCTTTGAGGGGCTACACTCCTTTACTTACAATCTGATAATACACGTGCTTTGTTAGCAGGCTGCTCGGGAAGAAGCATGGGCAAAGGTCTCATCTCTTGAACTTGAAGTAGCTGCTACAATGAGAGATCTATCAATTGAAAAGCGTAGGTATCAAGGGGCCAGAGAAAGAGTTATTTTACGGTAAGCATCTAATTTGGGCATCATATATAAACAATGTGAGTCCAAGTTTGTGGAACTAACTTTTTATACAATGCCTTCCTTTCCTCTGTTGCTTATTGCAGAGAGACCCAACTGCGTGCTTTCTATTCAACCACGGAAGAGATCTCTTCTCTATTTGCAAAACAGCAGGAACAGCTTAAGGCTATGCAGAGAACTTTAGAGGACGAAGAGAACTATGAGAGCACCTTGCTGGGTCTTGATCTCAATGAAGTACCAGTAGCAAATGTGAACACCGATAATGCCCGTGTAAAGCCAGCAGACTACGCAAACGATACGTTGGAAGCTTCGGGTGCTTCAGCAGAGAATACCCAAGCAAGCGAACATAGTTCCACCGATGAGGATGCTGATATGACCGAGCAGCAGGATGGTGGTACCAGAATTGAAGGGGGCACTCAAGACTTAGAGTGCACTAGTCCAGATAGGACAGTAGAGAAAATCGGATCTGATTCTCATGGTGATCATACTGCTACAGCTCCTGAGCAAGAGACCGAGCAAGTTTTGGAGACAGAAAGCCAAATTGGCAATGTTGGCTGCAATGATCATAATTCCATTAACAGCGTTATGGGGGGAGAGACTTTGCAGCTAGAGGATGAAATGCAGGCACAACAAGAAACCGAGGAATCTAACTTGATTCCAAAAGATGGAGGGCTGCCACTAGTTAATGAGGAACAACAACCCCTAACCCTCAAAGATGGCATTGGTCAGTGTTCTGAAGGGAAACGTGAGGGCGACTGCTCTGCGAGCAAACCTGACGACACGCAGGATGGAACTATTCGCACAGCTGATCTGTTGGCCTCAGAAGTTGCCGGTAGCTGGGCAGTGGAAACAGGACCATCTGTCAATGGGGAGAATGAGTCTCCGTGCTGCTCGGAAGACGTGGGTGGTGACCCCTCTGAAGGACACGATGATGACGCAGGAGAAAGAACAGCAGCTGATGCTCTGACCAGTTTGGTTAACTCTGATGGCCACTCAGCTGGTAGCCAGACTAATGCCGATGGTCGTCGAGCTATTAATCATATGATTGGACTTCTTGATCCTGAAAAGAAGCTCCCAGGAAACTTTGTTGAAGATAGCGAGTCTGATGCTGAGACTCGGGACGGTAGTGAGGCCGGGGATGCAGATATTGACAGTGAAGCCATGGTTGAGGACTCTGTGGGTTAGGCCTAAAAACAACTGATTTTCCTCGTATATATGTTGATTTTTAAGTTTCTGCACCCTTCTAGTCGGGGTATGAACTTTTATCATTGTGTCTCCTTGTGCTTCTAACTTCTTTGTATCACTAGTCCAATCTGAAATATCTAGTTCTTGGCATTGCCATGGCATTCGTTCTATGTCTTCCTAAAGGGAATATTATGGCAATTGTTATTACTCCAGTTAAGTAGTTATATGTACCCCCTCCATTTTTATTTACTTTGCATATTAACTTTTGTCTAAAGTCAGACTTTATAAACTTTATCAAGTTTGTAGAAAAATATATTAACATATACACCACCAAATCAATACCATTATATTCATCATTGAATATATTTTCACATCATATACGTTGGTTATTGTAAATGTTCATATTGTTTTCTACAAACTTGATTAAACTTTATAAAGTTTGATTTCAGTCAATGCTAATATGTGGAGTAAATAAAAACGGAGGGAGTACCTACAGAACCCATGGGTATTTGTCTAAAGATAGTATAACTGTAGGAATTGGATAACAACAAATATAAGTGAAATAGCGTGCGATTTCAAAATACAGTCTTGATAAATTTCAGTCGACTTATGTCTCAATCGATGCTGTATTCATGAGATCTTACATTAGGATCTGTGCAAATATTTCTTTTAGATATTTCTTTTTCTTTCAGACTTGGTTAAGGCGAGGGATCCCTGAACAAGCTGAATGTAAGACATATTTAGAACCATCTCTGATTCACGCATCCACCCTAAAAGGAGTAGGGGATTTCCAAAGATCTCTAGCTCTTAAATCACTTGACTAAAAATAAAACGGAAGATATGATTTTGATTCATGCACGGATGCGTCACCCCTTTGAAAAGTACCAAAGGCCTAGGCGAGATTGGATTTAGTTAAAGAAAACGGACCTTGTCTAGCCACACCCTTCAAAATAAAACTGTCATGCTTACCGCATTCTTATTTTGTACGACCGTTGTTTCTAAATATAAGATGTTTTGGCAGTTTAAATTAAACTGCCAAAATGTCTAAATATATTTAGGAACAAAGATGTCAGGTGTATCCCCAAGCGACGAAGCTGCAGAAAATACCCAACAGATATAGAAACTAATAATACTACAAAAGAATATGTTATTAATCAACTACTGCTCCACCAGTTTTGGTGACTGAAAGGTAACATATCCACAGAATCAATGAACATAATAAGAAGGAAAAAGAAAGTACAGGCAGGGCTCACCGCCTGGAAAAACTTACAACGATTATTAACGACGACATTAAAACAAAAGAGTCAATAAAACCATATGGATTCACAGTTCAACTCTAAACCAAAGTTTTCCCTTGGTGTCTGCAATCTGCAATGTCTCTTCTCTAGTCCAAATAAATGCCTCTGCGATCATCGCCATCACTCCCTTGATTCATGCTTGTTGGCTGTGCCGTTCTGCTGCTGCAGCTGTTGCTGTTGTTGGTGCTGCAGTTGGTAGAATGGTATGGGTGTAGCCTCCTGCTGCTGCTGCTGCTGGTGCTGGAACATGAGGCTGTGCTGCTGGGCCATGCCGTTGGAGGAGCAGGAGTCGCCGATGCCGAGCTCCAACGCCGCGATCTTGAGGCGCTGGACCTCGCCTGTCAGCGCCTCGTTCAGAGCTGCTCAAGAACACAAGGAGAAGAAGTGAATGTTAGAACCATGAGCTTAAAGAAACACTTGCAAAACTAGTATGAATGAGACTCTGGAGTCCAAATCAATCTATTTCTAATCAGCTACTCCCTCCGTCCGAAAATAGTTGTCATCAAAATGGACAAAAAGGGATGTATCTAGAACTAAAATACATCTAGATACATCCCATTTTATTCATTTTGATGACAAGTATTTCCGGACGGAGGGAGTACGTGCGTTCATGCCGGCAACTCCATAGCATCTTGAGAGAAAGCAACCTATTTTATGCGCAGAGTCAATTTAAAAACATGAGCAAATCTTGGTTCTTGATCATTGTCAAGTGCAAGTGCTAAGCACGTCCGTGCTGCTGCTGCTGCTGGCGTAATGGATTAGCACCCACATCGAGTACATGCCAACGACTACCGGTATGGAGCGAACTCAGCTACCTGCGTACCTACCGAGGGAATTCAGAGCTGCGGTCGTGAGCGGAGCACACGTACGACTAGGACTGGACACACAGATAAACATGTCAACGTCAGGAGCCGTGATACGATAAGGACCATCTATGTAGACTCTAGTCTAGTGCCGAGCACATCGGTGGATGGATCGATCGGTCGGTCGGACGTTGACGAGCAGATCGAGCACGCACGACAAGGGTGAACGCAACGTACCATCGCGGAGCTGCGCCTGCTGCTCCATGGCCTGCAGCCGGAACCTCAGCTCGTTGTTCTGCGTCGCCACCGCCGACGAGTCGCGCTGCGCCATCGAATTCGAACCATCAGTCAACTGAATTTCAATCAATCAATGAGATTAAAAATGGAGCAGGAGGCGGATGAAGATGGTACCTGCAGGAGGTTGATCTGCGCGGCGAGCGTGGTGGCCTCCGTCTGCAGGATCTGCACCTTCTGCTCCAGCTCCACGATGTACCGCATCTTGCGCTCCTTGGACCGCGCCGCCGACTGCCGGTTCGCCAGCACCCTGCGCGCACAATCCAAACTCGATCTCAATTCCATGATCCACAGCGCATTTTAGGCAAGTAGCAATCGCCGATCATCAATGGCGAAGCTTTGGCAAGGATTCGCGGTCTTGATCGATTGATTGATTGGGGCGATGATCGAATGGATTACGACGTAGTACCTCTTGACGCGCTTGGGGTCGGCGAGGGCCATCTCGGTCAGCTTCTCGTCGGCCATGATCTTCTTCATCTCGGCGGGGGAGAACTCGCCGCTGCCGAACTCCAGGCTGAACATGCCGCCCGCGCCGTTGGCGCCGCCGCCGGGGGAAGCGAAGTTGAGCCTCCCCATGAGGCTGTCCACGGACAGGCTCCGGGCGTGCCGCCCGGCCATGGCCGGCTCCCCGGCGGCGCTCCTCTTGACGCCCGCGCCAGCGCCCCAGGCGGCGCACTCCTCCGAGTCGCCGTTCTCGCTGCTGTCGGCCTTGGCGCTGCTGTCGGGCGACGAGGAGTTGAGCACGTCCATCCCCTCCAGGTTCAGGTACGAGCTGAACAGGTCGTCGCCGCCGGTGCCGTCGCCCCAGCCGCCGGCCTCCGCCTTGGGCTGCGGCAGCTGTTGCGTCGGCGGCGGGAAGTAGCCCGCGAACGGCACCTCGCTGCGAGACCGGCGGTGCGCCGGCACGACCTGCTTGCGCCCCGCCGCCCCCGAGGAGTCGTCCATGCACACGTCGCCGCCCGCACCGCGCTGCTGCCCGGCGAAGGACGCGGGCGGCGTCGGCGGCAGCCCCGGCGCCCTCGGCTTGGTCGCCGCCGCCGCCGCCGCCGCCACAACAGAGTGCTCGACCACGCCGAACGACGGCGCCGCCGCCACCCCCTGCTGCTGGACCTGCTGCAGCTGGTGCACCTGGTGGGCCTCGCCAATGCGCTCCATGCTTACCTGCGCGCTCGCGCCGGGGACGTCCGCCGTGCTGGCAGTGCAAAGCGAGCAGCGCCGCCGACGGAAATGGGTCGTGCCGGTCGAGACGGTGGTGATGGATCGAATCGCGAGGGAGGGAGCTGAGCGGTGGGAGACGACGCGCTTTTAAGGTGGCCTTTAATCGCCGTCCGTTGGGACGGTGCCGGTGGCTACTCGTGCGTGCGTGCGCGGTGCGCGTGTTCGATCGCCCGCCCGTCCGTCCGGCCCGTTTGCTTGCCTTTCTTTCTTTGGTGAGCTCGCCTGGGCCTCGCAAGGCGCCACTTTTGCACCGCGGCTCACAGCCTGGCGACGCACCGTTTTTTTGGCAAGCTCCATCGGCATTCAGTGTACTGCTGCACTGGCCGTGGCTAGTACGCATCGACTGGCAATGGCGCCTTGCGGAAGCGGAAACTTCCTACCTACGGATCATCGGATGGACGGCTGTGGGGCGGCCTCGCGATCCCGCACCTATGTTACCTGTGGGGCTCACCTTATGGAGCATGTGGCGCGTGTCACCTCTGCTAGGGATGCAAGCGGGCGGTGTCCACGTGTCACCCCTACTAGGGATGCAAGCGGGCGGCGTTCGCGTGTCCGTGCCAACTGGAACCTCGTCGGTGACCAGTGGAGGAAATAAGCGGTAGGAAGCACGTTTTTTTTCTTCTTTATAAAAAGACATACTTTACGTGCATCTTAGAAAAAGAAAAAAAATTGTGTGACAATAGGGTATAGATATTTTAATACGCTAGCCCATGATTATCTGTCGATATTAATGTACTCGTATAAAAAGATTTTATTTTGTAATAAAAACCTATTTGGTAATCATTTATTGGCTTACAAAAAGTAATCATTTATTGGCTTACAAAAAAATACAATTTTATTTGGTAAGTCGATAAAAGGTAAGCCAGCTGGAATCTCATCAATGACTAGTGGAAAAGATAAACGATGGGATTTTATTTTTTTGAAATGAAAGATCTTCCATTTGTTCTTAATTTACAAGAAGTAAATACCATACACACCAGGGGGCAAATTACAACAACGCACCAGATAACTTGTGCCACGCAGACACGCAGGGAGAGGCCACAATCATATAGGCCCCATAGCTGAACGCCGGTGATGAAGATGATGGCCACCCGCTGAAAAGAGGACAAAGACTACTTCATCTGATAGCCTCTGGACAAGGAAGGGCACAAGCTCGTCGATGACGAGGATCATGCAGAGCATCATAAGTAGGAGAGAAATAAGCCCCTTGTACGGTTGGTGGCATAACTCTAGAATATCAACCAACGACGAAGACCTACTTGGCGAAGATCTGGATCCAAAGACCACGATGTATGCCTCCAGTGAAGGAGGTTGAGAGGGATGCCTGCCTCTGGACACACACGGGATTTCAGATGAAACTCCACTCAAGCCAGAGCAGAAGATGGGGCATGATACATTCCCCGACTCGAGCGAAGAGAATCGACACCAATCCATGGAAGATAGCGCATGCAGCGGTTCCACGACTGCCAGCTTCAGTTTCCTTGAAACCAAAACTGAAGCGCCAGATCTTCGTATAAAGAAGATCTCTCGTGTCTCCGAAAATGGGAGGGGGAGAGCCTGCCATGAGACTAAGGGATATGGAAGGGGCTTCGAACCAGTGGGATCCCAGATGCAGACCTTAGCTGAGGGCCTGGGACCATCGCGATGCCAAGAACTGAAAGGAGAGAAAATCTTTAGGGAATGCAATGAATAGGAAGGGGGGTTATTTTGAAGGGCACCTCCGGGACGAATCGAGCAGAATTCGTCATAAAGGAAGACCATGACGGCGACTATGCCGAGGAAAGCCATGAGAGGAGGTCGACAGTGCCTCCGTCCCCTCGAGGAATACCCGAACCTAGCCATGAGGCCGTCAGATCTGGTGGAGAAAGGGCTTTGGGTAGGTGGAGAAATGCAAGAGGGATGAGGAGGGGAGAGGCGGATATAACAAGGCGGGTTAGTGGAGGGGTAGGAAACACGTCAACAACATTGTCGACATGCGCATGGACAGTTGGGTCGAGTGTGTCACCGCCGAATGGCCATCAACAACCTAAATTGCAAACATATGGGATTTCTCATATACGACTTACACAATTGTTAAACCACATTTGTGTATCATATTTTTACCTGCATATTTACCAGCGTTGATTTTTCTTAAAGAAGTGCAATGGTGCAACGCGTTATTGCTCAATGGCCCATAACAACATTCACACACCCATGATATCACAGTGATCTCATCCATGCCGCAACATCAGGTGATTGTACATATGCACCGTCGTCATGCTATTAGGGATGTTATTTAGAATGTTTGCGCCATATTAGTTTCCTAAAATGGTAGTTATCACAATGTATGCTCGAATGCACCTCTCGTGCAACATCATGAGTGTGTTTCTTTCCCTGTACATTCCCGTTTCCACATTACTACATCTTTAGCCACTGAAATGGGTGCAAAAATATAAAGAAACATATATTAGAGAAGTTGATAATAACACTAGACACTATTGAAAGTTCATTTATTCTAAATGGTATTTCAGTGTGATGACAATGTGGTTAGTGGAATTAATGACGACTGCTAATGTTTATCTCTGGTGTTGAATTCCCTTCTTACCATTTGCAACAAGAGGCTTGATACCCTAGATAATAAAATTGCTTCATTCTCTGAAACTAATGGTAAGCGTAAGGAACCTCCAGGCTTTGAGAAAATCCCATCTAGGACGGTGAGAACTAAGGATGATAATACTTGAAACAATGCCTTATGCCTAGCTAGGGGCGCAAAACAATATCGCTTGTTGGGAGGCAACCCAATAATTATCTTAAATTTTTGCTTTTACGTTCTGTTTTGGTATGTTGACACAATTATTGCTACTGTTATGATTGTGCTTTTATGTTTTAATTAGTTTTGTGCCAAGTAAAGCCTTTGGGATGATTTGGTTGATAGTTGACTTGATTCTCTAAAAAACAGAAACTTTTGCGCGCAGTGCTGGAATTACTATAATTCACTGGAACGTGATAAAATTATGAAATATTTACACATGATTGATATACAAATTTCCCAAGTTATCCTATTTTATCAGATTTTTTGGAGTTATATAAGTATACTGTTAGTTCAGACCATTACAGAATGTTCTGTTTTAGATAGATTCTGTTTTCTATTGCATAGTTCGCTTGTTTTAATGATGCCAAGGATTATATGGGGGGGGGGGGGGGGCGTATAAGTCATAACGAAGTTAGAATACAATAGGTATTATGCAAGAGTAAAATAGGAATGGGTTCATAACAGTACCTAAAGTTTATGATTTGTCTATTATACTAACGGATCTCACGAGGTTTTTGTTGAGTTTTGTGTGCTGAAGTTTTCAAGTTTTGGGTGAGATCACGATGGACGAAGGAATAAGGAGCGGCAAGACCCTAAGCTTGGGGATGCCCAAGGCATCCTAAGGTAGTATTCAAGGAAGATCCAAGCGTCTAAGCTTGGGGATGCCCCAAATGACATCCCCTCTTTCGCCTACAATCTATCGGTATGTTACTTGGAGCTACATTTTATTCATCACATGATATGAGTTTTGCTTGGAGCATCTTGTGCCATAATTTTTGCTTTGTTTTCTTTTTAGTTTGCCACAATCATCATTTTCTGGGCACACATTTTTAGAGGGACACACATTTATCGTGATTTGTTAGAATACTCTACAGGCTTCACTTATATCTTTTGAACTAGGCAGTTGCTCTAGTGCTTCACTTATATCTTTTATAGCACATCGGTGGTTATATTTTATTGAAATGATTGCACTCTCAAGTTTCACTTAAATATTTTTGAGAGTCTAATAAATAGTAATGAAAATATGTACAGGTTATAAGACTGGTCCAAGAAGGATATGTATTCAAGGGGAATATAATAGAAACTTTCATCTAGATCACTAAAAAGGAAACACATGGTTTAATGATATTGATGTCGTAATATGAAAAGATATTGGTTCAAGATTATTGGTTAGTAGAAATATCGGTATTAAAGCTTCTTATTAACTGCTCGTCTAAGTGGTGGGGAGGTTTGAGCATTTGTCTTTCTGATTGAAATCCTTGAGTGCTGTTATAATCGGATGCGCGCGATGGTTAACTCCTACAAACCAATTACCTAGGGGCATGCAATTATTACTTTGCTTCGAGAGCTAATAGGCTTTCACAATAAGTATTTGAGTTCTTTATGACTAAGCTAATAGGATTTCACAATAACTATGTGAGTTCTTTATGAATAATGTGAGTCCATTGATTATACGCACTCTTATCTTTCCGCAATTTGCTAGCCTCTTCGGTACAGTGCATTGCCCTTTCTCACCTCGAGAGTTGGTGCAAACTTCGCCGGTGCATCCGAATCCCATGGTATGATACGCTCTATCACACATAAGCCTCCTTATATCTTCCTCAAAATAGCCACCATTCCTACCTATTATGGAATTTCCATAGCCATTCCAAGATATATTGCCATGCAACTTCCACCGTTCTGTCTTCATGACATGCGTGTTCATTGTCATTCTGCTTTGCATGATCATAGAGCTGACATGATATTTGTGGTTCAGCCACCGTTCAGCACTTTTATACATGTTACGCTAGATCATTGCACATCCTGGTACACTGCCAGAGGCATTCATGTAGAGTCCTATTGTTCTAGTTATCGAGTTGTAAGCAAATAAAAGTGTGATGATCATCATATTAGAGCATTGTCCCAGTGAGGAAAGGATAATGGAAATTATGATTCCCTCGCAAGTCAGGATGAGACTCGGGATGAAAAAAAGTGGCCAAAGTGCCTACCAAAAAAATAAGAGAAAAAGAGAGAAGGGGATATGTTACTATCCTTTCCCACACTTGTACTTCAGAGTAGCACCGTGTTCTTCATATAGAGAGTCTCCTGTGTTTTCACTTTCATATACTACTGGGAATTTTTCATTATAGAACTTGGCTTGTATGTTCTGATGATGGGCTTCCTCAAATGCCTAAGGTCTTCATGAGAAAGCAATTTGGATGCACACCCACTTAGTTATAGCTCTTAGTGCATCCATTGCATGGCAATCCCTGCTCCTCGCATTGACATCGATTGATGGGCATCTCCAGGGCCCGTTGATTAGTCGCATTGATGTGAGAATTTCTTCCTTTTATTCCCTTATTAATCTCCATCATCGCCATCTATTTCACCTATAGTGCTATATCCATGTCTCAAGCTCATGTATTGCGCGGGGTTGAAAATGGTGAAGCATGCTAGAAGTATGATCCAATTGCATGGTTTGACACCGGGGTGCTCATGATTTATATTTATGCGGTGAAGGCGGAGTCATGCCATGCTAACATGATAAAATGAGTGGGGATAACATTTGTTAAGAGTCGTATATTTTGAAAAAGTAATGGTTATGTTTCTTATAGTCATGGATATTATTACGTTGATATTGTTACTTCATCATTTCTCAATGATTATACCATAAAAGAGATTACATGATACACATGTTAGGTAGCATTTCACATCAAAAATTCTATTTTTATCATTTACCTACTCGAGGACGGGCAGGAATTAAGCTTGGGGATGCTGATACGTCTCTAACGTATCTATAATTTTTGATTGTTTCATGCGACTATATTACCAGTCTTGGATGCTTTATATGCATATTTTATGCTATTTTATATCATTTTTGGGACTAACCTATTAACCTAGTGCCTAGTGCCAGTTCCTGTTTTTTGCTTGTTTTTGGCTTTTCAGAAAATTCATACCAAACGAAGTCCAAACATGATGAAAATTACGGTGATTTTTTCTGGACCAGGAGCCCTAGAAGGTTTGGGAGGAGGTTAGAAGAGGTATGAGAGAGCCACGAGCTCTCAGGATGCGCTGCTACTTGTGAAATGCATTGGGATTTCCCCAAAGAGGAGAGGATGATCTAGTACAATAGAGATAAGTATTTCCCCGAGTCAAGAATCAAGGTTCTCAATCAAGAAGGTGAACCAAGCAACACCTCGTTAGCAGCACCTGCACACAAGCAAGGAATCCTTGCAACCCAGCGCACACAAGGGGTTGTCAATCCCTTGACGGTTACGAGCAAGATTAAATTGTATGGTGATAGATAGATAGATCAAACAAAAATACAAAATAAAATAAAAACGCAGCAAGGTATTTTTGGTTTTAATATATGATAAAAGATAGACCCCGGGGCCATAGTTTTCACTAGAGGCTTCTCTCTGGAAAATAGCATACGGTGGGTAAACAAATTACTGTTGGGCAATTGATAGAAATAATTATGACGATATCCAAGGCAATGATCATATATAGGCATCACGTCCGAGACAACTAGACCGAAACAATATGTCATCTACTACTATTACTCCACACATTGATCGCTATGCAACATGCATCTAGAGTATTAAGTTTATAGAAAACGAAGTAATGCCTTAAGCAATATGACATGATGTAGACAAGATAAACTCACGTATGAATAAACCCCATCTTTTGACCCTTAATTGCAATGATAAATACGTGTCATGTCCCCTTCTGTCACTGGGATTGAGTACCGCAAGATCGAACCCATTGCAAAGCACCTCTCCCATTGCAAGAAAAATCAATCTAGTTGGCTAAACCAAATCAATAGATCGGAGAGAAATACGAAGCTATAGTAATCATGCATAAAAGAGTTAAGAGAAAACTCAAATAATGTTCATGGATACATCTGATCATAAACTCACAATTCATCGGATCCCAACAAACACACCGCAAAAAGTCATTACATTGAATAGATCTCCAAGAACATTAAGGAGAACATTGTATTGAAGATCAAAGAGAGAGAAGAAGCCATCTAGATACTAACTATGGATGGTGTAGGTTGTGGCAAACTACTCACGCATCATCGGAAGGGAAACAAGGTTGATGTAGAGCCACTCCGTGATCGGTTCCTCCGGCGGAGTACTAGAGAAGGCCTCCAGATGGTATCTCGTGGTTCTGGAACTTGCGGCGGCAGAAAAAGTATTTCGGCTATCTCTCTGATGTCATGGGAATATTTGAGAATTTCTAGAGGTGGAATTAGGGTTGGAGGTGCCACAAGGAACCCATAAGCTTGGGGGACGTGCCCCTAGGGCTTGTTGCTCCCTCATGGCTCTCTAGCCTTCTCCCGAACCTTCTAGGGTCTCTTCTGGTCCAGAAAAAATTAATCCATTTTTTCTCCGTTTGGACTTCATTTAATATTGATTTTTTGAAAAGCCAAAAATATGCAAAAAAAAACAACGACTAACACTGGGCACTAAGGGCCTGTTCAGAAGTTCTCCAGCTTCCCAATGGGGCCAACCTCTCAATGGAGCAGCACGAGCCAGCTTCCCTGGGGAGCCATTAGCGTTCGGCAGCAGCGTCGTGGAGCTGCGCCAACTGCTGTGTTTGGGCCCACCAGGCTAGGCTTTGAACAGAGAGTAAAATGGTTCATTCATCACTTCGGAACGGTAGCGGGATGTAATATGAAGGAACTCCTACTTCTGAAAAATGCGAAGCTCGACTTCAGGCGCTCCACCGATTTGCACTACGCTTGGCCGGCGCTTCTAAAGTTGGCACCTCGGAGGAAAACGGTTCGGCCAGCTCCTCGCCCGCTTCCGTAGAAGCGCGGAGGCGGAGCACTTCCGAACGGAGCCTAAGTTAATAGGTTATTCCCCAAAAATGATATGTAAATGCATATAATGACATATAAAACATCCAAAATTGATACTATAATAGCATGGAACAATAAAAAAATATAGATACGTTGGAGACGTAGCATAAATCCCCAAGCTTACTTCCTACTCGTCCTTGAGTAGTAAACTGTAAAAATAGAATGTTTGATGTTGAATGCTAGCTATCACATTCATCATATAGTCTTTTCTTTGCAACATGGTGATAGGTCCATTTTGCATCATGTTTCATATTGATATTTATTGCATTATGGGTTGTTATTACATGATATATCACAATACTTATGCCTATTCTCTCTTATTTTACAAGGTTTACATGAAGAGGGAGAATGCCGGCAGCTGGGATTTTGGGCTGGAAAAGGAGCAAATATTAGAGACCTATTCTGCACAGCTGCAAAAGTCCTGAAACTCCATGAAAGTCATTTTTGGAATTAATAAAAAATACTGACGAAAGAATCAACATTAGGGGGCCCACACTCTATCCACGAGGGTGGGGGGGGGGGGGGGGCGCCCCCTGCCTCGTGGCCCCCCTAACAGCCCTCCGGTGGCCATCTTCTGCTATATGAAGTCTCTTACCCTGGAAAAAATCATAAGAAAGCTTTCGGGACGAGACTCCGCCGCCACGAGGCGGAACCTTGGCGGAACCAATCTAGGGCTCCGGCGGAGCTATTCTGCCGGGGAAACATCCCTCTGCGAGGGGGAAATCATCATCATTGGCATCACCATCGATCCTCTCATCGGGAGGGGGTCAATCTCCATCAACATCTTCACCAGCACCATCTCCTCTCAACCCTAGTTCATCTCTTGTATCCAATCTTTGTACCAAAATGTCAGATTGGTACCTGTGGGTTGCTAGTAGTGTTGATTACTCCTTGTAGTTGATGCTAGTTGGTTTATTTGGTGGAAGATCATATGTTCAGATCCTTAATGCATATTAATACCCCTCTGATTATGAACATGAATATGATTTGTGAGTAGTTACATTTGTTCCTGAGGACATGGGAGAAGTCTTGCTATAAGTAGTCATGTGAATTTGGTATTCGTTCGATATTTTGATGAGATGTATGTTGTCTTTCCTCTAGTGGTGTTATGTGAATGTAGACTACATGACACTTCACCATTGTTTGGGCATAGAGGAAGGCATTGGGAAGTAATAAGTAGATGATGGGTTGCTAGAGTGGCAGAAGCTTAAACCCTAGTTTATGCGTTGCTTCGTAAGGGGCTGATTTGGATCCATATGTTTCATGTTGTGGTTAGGTTTACCTTAATACTTCTTTTGTAGTTGCGGATGCTTGCAATAGGGGTTAATCATAAGTGGGATGCTTTTCCAAGAAAGGGAAGTACCCAAGCACCGGTCCACCCAAATACCAAATTATCAAATTAATGAACGTGAATCATATGAGCGTGATGAAAACTAGCTTGACGATAATTCCAATGTGTCCTCGGGAGCGCTTTTCTCTATATAAGAACTTGTCCAGGCTTGTCCTTTGCTACAAAAAGGATTGGTCCACCTTGCTGCACCTTATTTACTTTTATTACTTGTTACCCGTTACAAATTACATTATCACAAAACTATTTGTTACCGACAATTTCAGTGCTTGCACAGAAAACCTTACTGAAAACCACTTGTCATTTCCTTCTGCTCCTCGTTGGGTTCGACACTCTTACTTATCGAAAGGACTATTGTAGGACCTTGAAGTATGTCTAGAGGGGGGGGGGTGATTAGACTACTTGACCAATAAAAACTTAACCTTTTCCCAATTTTAGAGTTTGGCAGATTTTAACTATTTTAGGACAAGTCAAGCAATCATCACACAATACAAGCAAGCATGCAAAGAGTGTATAGGAAGCGGAAATTAAAGCATGCAACTTGCAAGAAAGTAAAGGGAAGGGTTTGGAGGATTCAAACGCAATTGGAGACACAGATGTTTTTGGCGTGGTTCCGATAGGTGGTGCTATCGTACATCCACGTTGATGGAGACTTCAACCCATGAAGGGTAACGGCTGCACGAGTCCACGGAGGGCTCCACCCATGAAGGGTCCACGAAGTAGCAACCTTGTCTATCCCACCATGGCCGTCGCCCACGAAGGACTTGCCTCACTAGCGGTAGATCTTCACGAAGTAGGCAATCTCCTTGCCCTTACAAACTCCTTGGTTCAACTCCACAATCTTGTCGGAGGCTCCCAAGTGACACCTAGCCAATCTAGGAGACACCACTCTCCAAGAAGTAACAAATGGTGCGTTGATAATGAACTCCTTGCTCTTGTGCTTCAAATGATAGTCTCCCCAACACTCAACTCTCTCTCTCATAGGATTTGGATCTGGTGGAAAGAGGGTTTGAGTGGAAAGCAACTTGGGGAAGGCTAGAGATCAAGATTCATATGGTAGGAATGGAATATCTTGGCCTCAACACATGAGTAGGTGGTTCTCTCTCAGAAATGGTAAGTTGGAAGTGTAGGTTTGGTCTGATGGCTCTCTCCACGAATGAAGAGGAGGTGGAGGGGTATATATAGCCTCCACACAAAATCTAACCGTTACACACAATTTACCAAACTTGGTGGGACTGAATCGTTAAACTCGGTCGGACCGATTTAGTAAACCTAGTGACCGTTAGTGATTTTCGGTGGGACTGACATGCATCTCGGTGAGACCGATTTGGTTAGGGTTAGGGCATAACGTATTCTCGGTAAGACCGATTACACAAACTCGGTGAGACCGATTTTGGTAATTAGCTAACCAGAGAGTTGGTCAGGTAAACTCGGTGGGACCGATTTGCTCTTTTCGGTGAGACCGAAATGTTACAAAAAGGAAACAGAGAGTTTACATTGCAATCTCGATGGGACCGATCGCTCACTTCGGTTAGACCGAAACGTTACGAAGGGAAACAAAGAGATTACAATCCCATCTCGGTGAGACCGAGATCCCTATTGGTAAGAACGATTTGCTTAGGGTTTGTGGCAGTGGCTATGACTTTTGGAATCGGTGGCGCCGGATTGGAAGAATCGGTGTGACCGATTTTGGCTTTAGGTTTAGGTCATTTGTGGATGTGGGAAAGTAGTTGAGTGTTTTTGGAGCATATCACTAAGCACATGAAGCAAAAGGATCATTAAGCAACACCTCATCCCTTCTTGATAGTATTGGCTTTTCCTATAGACTCAATGTGATCTTGAATCACTAAAATGTAAAATGAAGAGTCTTGAGCTTTTGAGCTTGAGCCAATCCTTTGCCCTTAGTATTTTGAGGGATCCACTTTCATCATCCATGCCATGCCATTCATTGAGCTTCCCTGAAACAATAGTCTTGGAATAGCATTAGCTCAATGAGCTATATGTTGTTATGAATTACCAAAACCACCTAGGGATAGTTGCACTTTCAACTATGATAGACCCCCTACACTTGTGGGTCATGAAGACTCTTTTCTGGCGCCGTTGCCGGGGAGTGAAGTGCCTTTGGTGAGTGGAACTTGGTAAGGAAAAATTTATATAGTGTGCTGAAATTTACTGTCACTTGTTACTATGAAACATAATCCTTTGAGGGGCTTGTTCGGGGTATCCTCACCCCGACCTGTAGAGCAAAGAGTTGCTCCTCAACCTACTGAACCTACTGAAAATGTTTACTTTGAAATTCCTTCGGGTATGGTAGAGAAACTGCTAGCTAATCCTTTTACAGGAGATGGAACATTACATCCCGACTTGCACCTAATCTATGTGGATGAAGTTTGTGGATTATTTAAGCTTGCATGTATGCCCGATGATGTTATCAAGAAGAAGGTCTTCCCTTTATCTTTGAAGGGAGAGGCATTGACATGGTTTAGGCTATGTGATGATATGGGATCATGGAAGTAAAACCGATTGAAATTGGAATTTCATCAGAAGTTTTATCCTATGCATCTTGTTCATCGTGATCGTAATTACATATATAATTTTTGGCCTCTCGAAGGAGAAAGCATCGCTCAAGCTTGGGGGAGGCTTAAGTCAATGTTATATTCATTCCCCAATCATGAGCTCTCAAGAGAAATGATTATTCAAAATTTTTATGCTCGGCTTTCTCTCAACAATCGCTCCATGCTCGATACTTCTTGTGTTGGGTCTTTTATGATGAAGACTATTGAATTCAAATGAGATTTATTGGAAAGAATTAAATGCAAATCTGAAGATTGGGATTTCAACGAAGGTAAGGAGTCAGGTATGACACCTAAGTTTGATTGTGTTAAATCTTTTATGGATACCAATGTCTTCCGTGAATTTAGCACTAAATATGGACTTGACTATGAGATAGTAGCTTCTTTATGTGAATCATTTGCTACTCATGTTGACCTCCCTAAGGAGAAGTGGTTTAAATATAATCCTCCACTGAAGTAAAAGTAGTTGCACCTATTAAAGTTGAGGAAAAGACTATCACTTATAATGATCCTATTGTCCCTACTACTTATATTGAGAAACCCCCTTTCCCTGTTAGGATAAAAGATCTTGCTAAAGCTTCAACTGTGGTTCGTAAGAGTAATACTAAAACACCTACACCACCTGAGCAAATTAAAGTCAAACCTAGTATTGCTATGGTTAAAGATGTCTTGGCTGATAATATTGATGTGCATGTTATTTACTTCTGTGATGAAGCTGCTAGAATTGCTAGACCCGATTCTAAGAATAAACATAAACCCGTTGTAGGCATGCCTGTTATTTCTGTTAAATTAGGAGATCATTGTTATCATGGCTTATGTGATATGGGTGCTAGTGCTAGTGCAATACCTTATTCCTTGTATACAGAAATTATGCATGATATTGCACCTGCTGAGATAGAAGAAATATATGTCACAATTAAGCTTGCCAATAGAGATACTATTTCACCATTTGGGATTGTTAGAGATGTTGAAGTCTTGTGTGAGAAAGTTAAATATCATGCTGATTTTCTTGTTCTTGGTTCTCCACAATATAGCTTTTGTCCTATTATATTTGGTGGCCCTTCTTGAATATTGTTAATGCTAGGATAGATTGCCAAAAGGATATTTTTATGATTGGTTTGGATGATATGTCTCATGAGTTTAATTTTGCTAAATTTACCCCATGATAAAGAATTGCCTATTAAGGATGATATTATTGGTCTTGCTTCTATTGTCGTGCCTCCTAATGATCCTTTAGAGCAATATTTGCTAGACCATGAAAATGATATGTTCATGAATGAAAGAAGGGAAATAGATGAAGTATTCTTTAAACAGGGACCTATTTTAAAACACAACTTGCCAGTTGAAATTCTAGGGGATCCTCCACCACCCAAGGGTGATCCCGTGTTTGAGCTTAAACCATTACGTGATACTCTTAAATATGCTTATCTTGATGAAAAGAAAAATTATCCTGTTATTATTAGTGCTAACCTTTCAGAGCAGGAAGAGGAGAGATTATTGAAACCTCTGAAGAAGCACCGTGCTGCTATTGGATATACTCTTTATGATCTTAAGGGCATTAGTCCCACTCTATGTCAACACAAAATAAAATTGGAGGAAGATGCCAAACCAGTTATTGATCACCAACGACGGTTAAATCCTAAGATGAAGGAAGTGGTAAGAAAGGAAATACTAAAGCTCCTAGAGGCAGGTATAATTTATCCCGTTGCTAATAGCCAGTGGGTAAGTCCTGTCCATTGTGTCCCTAAGAAGGGAGGTATTACGGTCGTTCCTAATGATAAAGATGAATTGATCCCATAAAGAATTGTTATAGGTTATAGGATGGTAATTGATTTCTGCAAGTTAAATAAAGCTACTAAAAAGGATCATTACCCTTTACCTTTTATTGATCAAATGCTAGAAAGATTATCCAAACATACACATTTTTGCTTTCTAGATGGTTACTCTGGTTTCTCACAAATACCTGTATCGATGGAGGATCAAGAAAGTACCACTTTTACTTGTCCTTTCGGTACTTTTGCTTATAGACGTATGCCTTTTGGTTTATGTAATGCACCTGCTACCTTTCAAAGATGCATGATGGCTATATTATCCGACTTCTGTGAAAAGATTTGTGAAGTTTTCATGGATGATTTCTCCATTTATGGATCTTCTTTTGATGATTGCTTGAGCAACCTTGATCAAGTTTTGTAGAGATGCGAAGACACTAGTCTTGTCTTGAACTGGGAGAAGTGCCACTTTATGGTTAATGAAGGCATTGTCTTGGGGTACAAAATTTCTGAAAGAGGTATTGAAGTTGATAAAGCTAAAGTTGATGCTATTGAAAAGATGCCGTGTCCCAAGGACATTAAAGGTATAAGAAGTTTCCTTGGTCATGCTGGTTTTTATAGGAGGTTCATTAAAGACTTCTCTAAAATTTCTAGGCTTTTGACCAATTTATTACAAAAAGATATTCCTTTTGTCTTCGATGATGATTGTGTAGAAGCATTTGAAATACTTAAGAAAGCTTTGATTTTTGCACCTACTGTTCAGCCACCTGATTGGAATTTACCCTTTGAAATTATGTGTGATGCTAGTGATTATGATGTAGGTGCTATTCTAGGACAAAGAGTTGATAAGAAACTAAATGTTATTCAATATGCTAGTAAAACTCTAGACAGTGCCCAGAGAAATTATGCTACTACTGAAAAAGAATTTCTAGCAGTTGTATTTGCTTGTGATAATTCCAGACCTTATATAGTTGATTATAAAGTAACTATTCACACTGATCATGCTGCTATTAAATATCTTATGGAAAATAAAGATGCTAAACCTAGACTTATTAGATGGGTTCTCTTGCTACAAGAATTTAATTTACATATTATTCATAGAAAGGGAGCTGAGAACCCCGTTGCAGACAACTTGTCTAGGTTAGAGAATGTTCTTGATGACCCTACCTATTGATGATAGCTTTCCTGATGAACAATTAGCTGTCATAAATGCTTCTCGTACTGCTCCATGGTATGCTGATTATGCTAATTACATTGTTGCTAAATTCATACCACCTAGTTTTACATACCAGCAAAAGAAAAAGTTTTTCTATGATTTAAGACATTACTTCTGGGATGACCCACACCTTTATAAAGAAGGAGTAGATGGTGTTATTAGATGTTGTGTACCTGAGCATGAACAGGAACAGATCCTACGCAAGTGTCACTCCGAGGCATATGGAGGACACCATGCTGGAGATAGAACTGCACATAAGGTATTGCAATCTGGTTTTTATTGGCCTACTCTCTTCAAGGATGCCCGTAAGTTTGTCTTGTCTTGTGATGAATGTCAAAGAATTGGTAATATTAGTAGACGTCAAGAAATGCCTATGAACTATTCTCTTGTTATTGAACCATTTGATGTTTGGGGCTTTGATTATATGGGACCATTTCCTTCCTCTAATGGGTATACACATATTTTAGTTGCTATTGATTACGTTACTAAGTGGGTAGAAGCTATTCCAACTAGTAGTGCTAATCATAACACCTCTATTAAAATGCTTAAAGAAGTTATTTTTCCGAGGTTTGGAGTCCCTAGATACTTAATGACTGATGGTGGTTCACATTTTATTCATGGTGCTTTTTGTAAAATGCTTGCTAAGTATGATGTTAATCATAGAATTGCATCTCCTTATCACCCACAGTCTAGTGGCCAAGTAGAGCTGAGTAATAGAGAGCTTAAATTAATTTTGCAAAAGACTGTTAATAGATCTAGAAAGAATTGGTCCAAGAAACTTGATGATGCATTATGGGCTTACAGAACTGCATATAAAAATCCTATGGGTATGTCTCCATATAAAATGGTTTACGGAAAAGCATGTCACTTACCTCTTGAACTAGAACATAAGGCATATTGGGCTATTAAGGAGGTCAATTTTGATTTCAAACTTTCCGGTGAGAAGAGGCTATTTGACATTAGCTCACTTGATGGATGGACAACTCAAGCCTATGAAAATGCCAAACTGTTTAAGGAAAAAGTTAAAAGATGGCATGACAAAAGGATACAAAAGTGTGAGTTTAATGTAGGTGATTATGTGTTGCTTTTCAACTCTCATTTAAGATTTTTTGCAGGAAAACTTCTCTCTAAATGGGAAGTCCCTTACGTTATCGAGGAAGTCTATCGTTCCGGTGCCATAAAAATCAACAACTTCAAAGGCACAAATCCGAAGGTGGTGAATGGTCAAAGAATCAAACATTATATCTCAGGTAATCCAATAAATGTTGAAACTAATGTTATTGAAAGCGTAACCCCGGAGGAATACATAAGGAACACTTTCCAGAATGTTCCAGACTCCAAAAAGGAATAGGTACGTGGTACGGTAAGTAAACCGTCTCCAAAACAGTTCTAACAACAACTTTTCTCCGTTTTGGAATATTTAAGAAAATAGGGAAATAAGAAGTAGTCCGTGAAGGACACGAGGCGTCCACGAGGGTGGAGGGCGCGCCCTACCCCCTGGGCGCGCCCCCTGCCTCGTGGGCACCTCATGTTCTCTATGGACTTGTTTTCTTGCACGATACTGCTTTTGGTCAGTAAAAATTCATTATATAATCTCCCGAAGGTTTTGACCACCACATCACGCAAATATCCTCTGTCTTTGTTTCGAGCTGTTTTTCTGATAGATGTAGATCACCATGACGTCTTCAAGCGCCCCCAAGGACAAGTTTTTCGAGAAGGTCATCAACCCCTATCTCGCGTAGGTGCTGCGACACCCTCAAACCATTGAGATACGTGAGGGGGTGCTGCACATCCGTGATGTTGAGGGACCAAGGAGGACCAGAAGCATGGAGACAAAACTCGAAGCAATGGAACAACAAGTTTTCAAGTGCCAAGGGATGGTGGAACATTGACTCAACTCCAACCACATGATGATCGCGGAGTTCACCAACAACCACAAGCTGGACGGCAAGAACATTGAGGAGACTATCTTCAAGATTCATGAGAAAATCGAGCACCTCCAAGCCCAAATCTAGGACCTGCAAAACCAAAACTTTGAGTATGAATATAGACTCAAGAGGATGAGTTTGGCTGCAGATTTGTGTATCCCGGAGACTCGATCATCTTTCTATGATGGGTAGCCTATGCCTTGGAAGATGGATGACAAGCCTACATCATCAACAACTCCACCCTCTTCACCAGCAAAGGAGGCATAATCACATGGGTACGGGCACTCCCCTTAGCAACTGCCAAGCTTGGGGGAGGTGCCCCGGTATCATATCACCATCACACTCCTATCTTTACCGTTTTACTTAGTTCGATCCTTTTAGAAATATCTTGATCTAGTAGAATAAAGTTTTGGTATGATTAAGTTTTGAATTTTGCCTTATGATCCCTCTATGTAATCGAGTCCATGAGCTATATATAATAAAGATTAGTGTTGAGTCAAGGGCTTTGCTGTCTTGCTATGATCTTGAGGGAATAAAAATAAAAAGAAATAATAAAAAGAAATAAAGAGATCATAATGATCTCATGAAGAGCAATGACTTCACATATAAAGAGTATGATGAATAAAAGTTGTTGAGAGTTGGCAAACATAGTTTTGGTCATCGTTGCAATTAATAGGAAGTAATAAAGAAAGAGAGGTTCTCACATACAAATATACTATCTTGGACATCTTTTATGATTTTGAGCACTCATTAAAATATGACATGCTAAAGAGTTGACGTTGGACAAGGAAGACAACGTAATGGGTTATGTTTTCTTATATCCGAAATAAAGTATATTGTCATGGATCATCCAACATGATGAGCTTGCCTATCCCTCTCATGCTAGCCAAATTCCTTGCACCAAGTAGAGCCACTACTTGTGTTTCCGAATATCCTTAAAACCGGTTTTGCCATGAGAGTCCACCATATCTACCTATGGATTGAGTACGATCCTTCAAGTAAGTTGTCATGTTGCATGCAATAAAAATTGTTCTCTAAATACGTATGACTTATTAGTGTGGAGAAAATAAGCTTTATATGATCTTGTGATATGGAAGTAATAAAAGCGACAGACTGCATAATAAAGGTCTCTATCATAAGTGGCAATATAAAGTGACGTTCTTTTGCATTAAGATTTCGTGCATCAAACCATAAAAGCGCATGACAACCTCTGCTTCCCTTTGAGAAGGGCCTATCTTTTATTTTTGTCTTATACATTATGCAAGACTCATGGTGATCTTCACCTTCCCTTTTTATATTTTATCCTTTGGCAAGCACCTTGTGTTGGAAAGATCCTGATATATATATCCAATTGGATGTAAGTTAGAATGAACTATTATTGTTGACATTACCCTTGAGGTAAAAGGTTGGGAGGCAACACTATAAGCCCCTATCTTTCTCTGTGTCCGATTAAAACTCCATACCCATAAGTATTGCATGAGTGTTAGCAATTGTGAAAGACTAAATGATGGTTAAGTATGTGGACTTGCTGAAAAGCTCTTATATTGACTCTTTTTGATGTTATGATAAATTGCAATTACTTCAATGACCAAGATTATAGTTTGTTAGTTTTTAGTGAAGTTTCTGATTCATACTTGACATTGTGAATTTGTTACTTCAGCATAAGTAATCATATGGCAAGATATATATATATATATGCTGTTATAAGAATGATCATGATGCCTTCATGTCCGTGTTTTATTTTATCGACACCTCTATCTCTAAACATGTGGACATATTTTTCGATATCGGCTTCCACTTGAGGACAAGCGAGGTCTAAGCTTGGGGGAGTTGATACGTCCATTTTGCATCATGCTTTCATATTGATATTTATTGCATTATGGGTTGTTATTACATGATATATCACAATACTTATGCATATTCTCTCTTATTTTACAAGGTTTACATGTAGAGGGAGAATGCCGGCAGCTGGGATTCTGGGCTGGAAAAGGAGCAAATATTAGAAACCTATTCTGCACAGCTCCAAAAGTCCTCAAACTCCATGAAAGTCATTTTTGGAATTAATAAAAAATACTAGCGAAAGAATCAACATCAGGGGGCCCACACCCTGTCCACGAGGGTGGGGGGCGTCCCCTAGGGCGCGCCCCTGCCTCGTGGGCCCCCTGAAAGCCCTCCGGTGGCCATTTTCTGCTATATGAAGTCTCTTACCCTGGAAAAAATCATAAGCAAGATTTCGGGACGAGACTCCGCCGCCACGAGGCGGAACCTTGGCGGAACCAATCTAGGGCTCCGACGGAGCTGTTCTGCCTGGGAAACATCCCTCCGGGAGGGGGAAATCATCATCATCGTCATCACCACCGATCCTCTCATTAGGAGGGGGTCAATCTCCATCAACATCTTCACCAGCACCATCTCCTCTAAAACCCTAGTTCATCTCTTGTACCCAATCTTTGTACCAAAACCTCAGATTGGTACCTGTGGGTTGCTAGTAGTGTTGATTACTCCTTGTAGTTGATGCTAGTTGGTTTATTTGGTGGAAGATCATATGTTCAGATCCTTAATGCATATTAATACCCCTCTGATTATGAACATGAATATGATTTGTGAGTAGTTACGTTTGTTCCCGAGGATATGGAAGAAGTCTTGCTATAAGTAGTCATGTGAATTTGGTATTCGTTTGATATTTTGATGAGATGTATGTTGTCTTTCCTCTAGTGGTGTTATGTGAACGTCGACTACATGACACTTCACCATTGTTTGGGCCTAGAGGAAGGCATTGGGAAGTAATAAGTAGATGATGGGTTGCTAGAGTGATAGAAGCTTAAACCCTAGTTTATGCGTTGCTTCATAAGGGGCTGATTTGAATCCATATGTTCCATGATGTGGTTAGGTTTACCTTAATACTTCTTTTGTAGTTGCGGATGCTTGCAATAGGGGTTAATCATAAGTGGGATGCTTGTCCAAGAAAGGGTAGTACCCAAGCACCGGTCCACCCACATACCAAATTATCAAAGTAAGGAACGCAAATCATATGAGGTGATGAAAACTAGCTTGACGATAATTCCCATGTGTCCTCGGGAGCGCTTTTATCTATATAAGAACTTGTTCAGGCTTGTCCTTTGCTACAAAAAGGATTTGGCCACCTTGCTGCACCTTATTTACTTTTATTATTTGTTACCCGTTACAAATTACTTATCACAAAACTATCTGTTACCAACAATTTCAGTGCTTGCAGAGAAAACCTTACTGAAAACTGCTTGTCATTTCTTTCTGCTCCTCGTTGGGTTCGACACTCTTACTTATCGAAAGGACTACGATAGATCCCCTACACTTGTGGGTCATCACATGGATATTTAGACTTGAATGATTCAAAGTAATAGTCTATAATTTTATATGAAAACATCAATACTCAAGTATACCAACAAGCAACCATGTATTTTAAAGTATCAACACTAAAGAAGGTCACCAACACCATCCCTAGCCCATTATGCCCAGTCATTGATCCATTCATGAATCACACTCAACATTAGCTACATCCAATGCACAAGTATGACAATAGTGCTCTCTAGTTCGTGCTTTATAAGAGAAGACAGAGACTCAAATAAAAATAAAAATTGAATAAAAGTAAATAGATAGGCCCTTCGCTGAGGGAAGCAGAGATTTACAAAGGTGCCAGAGCTCAAAGTTTAAAACAGAGATAAAATTGTTTTTGAGATAGGCATGCTTTTCATGTCAACAAAAACGACCGAGAATTACCAATATCTTCCATGTTAGACACATTATAGGCGGTTCCCAAACATAAAATAAAGTTTATTTCCTTTCCACTATTCTTTCACAATCCATGGCTAGCCGTATCCACGGGTGCCTTCCATACCAACACTTTCCATGGATTTTTTTCATCTCGGGACTGGGCATCCCTATTACCTGCCACACTCTCATGCAATGACAACTGAATAAACACTCATCGTTAGAATAAAATACCTAGCATGGAAAATATTGTCCACCCCTTGCCACTTCATGAGTGGTACAGACACACAAAATGGATTTTTTTGAATGATTAGAGTTGACACATGCAAATTTACTTGGAACAACATGTAAATACCGCATATAGGTAGGTATGGTGGACTCATTTGGCATAACTTTAGGTTTAAGGAATTGGATGCACAAGCAGTATTTCCGCTTAGTACAAGTGGAGGCTAGCAAATAGATTGAGAAGCGACCAACCAAAAAAAATGGTCATAAACATGCATTGAACATAACTAACACTCAATAATGCACCATAAGTAGGATGTCACTTCATTGCATAACTATTGACTTTGCATGCATGCATAAGGAATCACAAACCTTAACACCAATATTCTTACTAAAGCACAATTACTCACTAGCGTAACTCACATATTATCATCTCCACATCGAAAAAATATTGCAAGGAATCAAGCTTATCACATCCAATGATCTATATGAAAGTTTTTATCATATCCCTCTTGGATATTCATCATATTGGGACCTAATTCATATCTTGTGCAAATTACCATTGCTATTATCAACTCTCAAAAAGATATAAGTGAAGCATGAGAGTGCAAATATTTCTTCAAAATTTAATTTTATCAACTCTCAAAATAATCTAAGTGAAGCCTGAGAGTGTATGTATTTATTTAAAATATAACCACCACCGTGCTCAAAAAGATATAATTGAAGCACTAGAGCAACTGCCTAGCTCAAAAGATTTAAATGAAGCACATAGAGTATTTTAACCAGTCATGATAAACATGTGGATCTCTCAAACAAGTGTGTTCATCAATGATGATTATGACAAACTAAAAAGAAAACAAAGCAAAGACTCATATAATACATAACGCTCCAAGCAAAACTCATGATATGTGACGAATAAAAATATAGCTCCAAGTAAAATTACCGATAGTTGGCAGAAGAAAGAGGGGATGCCTTCCGGGGCATCCCCAAGCTTAGTTGCTTGGGAGTCCTTGAATATTAACTTGGGGTGCCTTGGGAATCCCTAATCTTAGGCTTTTTCCACTCCTTATTCCTTCATCCATCATGATCTCACCCAAAACTTGGAAACTTCAATCGCACAAAACTCAACAAAACCTCGTGAGATCCGTTAGTATAATAAAGAGAATCACTACTTTAATTACTGTTGCAAACCCATTCATATTTTATTTTTGCATTAAAACTAATGTATTGTAACTTCTTCATGGCTTATACCCCCGATACAATCCATAGTTTCATCAAAACAAGCACAACAATGCATCAAAAACAGAATCTGTCAAAAGCACAACAGTCTGTAGCAATGTGAACATTGACCATATTTCTGTAACTCCAAAAATTATGAAACATTAGGACAACATGCGAAATTTGCATATAAATCATGTGGAAAAATTCAGAATTATATCACGCTTTAGCAAATTTTAGCAATTCTGCTACTGGATGCAAAAGTTTCTGTTTTTGCATAGAATCAAAGCAACTATCATCCATATCATCCCAAAGGCTTTGCTTGTCACAAACACTAATTTAAACACTAAAATACAATCATAATAGTAGCATAATTGTGTGCTTATTAAAAAACAGAAAAGCAACTATTGGGTTGTCTCCCAACAAGCTCTTTCTTTGTAGTCATTAAGATAGGCTTAAGATTTTATGATGCTCACATGAAAGATAATAACTGAAACACAAAGAGAGCATCATGTAGCATGTGAATAACACATTTAGGTCTAAGATACTGCTTATGCATATGCATTTTATAATTTCTACAATGAGAAGAATAAAAAGAATCTAGCATATGCAAGGAAGAATAAAAACATTGACAATTTCAACACAACGAGAGGTAATTTACTAACATGAAAATTCCTACAACCATATTTTCCTCTCTCATAATAATTACTTGTAGGATCATAATCAAATTCAACGATAGAACTATCACATAAAATATTCTCTTCATGATCGACATGCATGCAAAGTTGACATTCTTCCAAAATAGTGGGATTATCATCAACTAAAGTCATGGCCTCTCAAAACCCACTTTTATCAAAAATTTTCACAAGATTAATAATTCTTCAAAGTGGTGGGATCATTATTACCTAAAGTTGACACTGTTCCAAACCCACTTACTATATTTTTGCAAACATTATTGTCAAGAACATATTCATCCTGAGGCTTAAATAAATTTTCAAGATCATAGGAAGCATTATCACTCCAATCATGATCATTGCAATAAGTAGTGGGCATAAAAAATCATCATCCCCAAGCTTCTACCTTTGCATATCATTAGCAAAATCGACATTGATTGAATTTATAATAACATCATTGCAATCATGGTTTTCATCCAAGGAGCTATCAAGTGTGGGTGCAATACTACAACATCTTCTGCTTTCTTCAGCAGTGCAGCCTTGTCAGTTTCCCAGGCAATTCTCTTAGTGTCAAAGCCCGCCTTGACTTTCTCAAATTCTTCCAATGAGATCCTTAGCTTTGATTCGGCCTTGGAAGTTTCAGCTTGTTGAAGCTCTATGTTCTTCTTTAAATCGCCAAGCTGCAACTCTTTGGCGTTCAAAGCTTCCTAAAGGAAAAGATAACAACAATGGTTACTACATAGTGGATAGTGTCAATATCATACAATTATTTAAGTCCCAAGCACATTTCAAGCAATATACCTGGCACTTGGGGGCTAATGTAGGTCATTTCAATTTTTTATGACCCGGTTGATCTTGTTAAGCCAGCCCTTGGGGGCTACATATTTGGTTTTCTTAAAGTGGCTATAAGTCTCAGCTCATCTTGGTAAGTTAAGTTGGCCCTTGGGGACTACGGAATTGGTTTTGACAATGATTATAATACCCGACTCCTCTTTTCAAGACAAGACGACCCTTGCAAGATACATTTTGAAAGGTTTAAATGAAGTCTCAAGCATACTCAATGTATTGTCCTATACTTAAGACTTGTCGGCTATATAAGTATGTATATGCACTCAAGTGGAAAGGGGTTAAAAATGTACCTCATATCTTTGCTTCATGAGATTGACTAAGCCGACCTCCATGTCACGGCTTGTATGGAGGCGTCTTAGGTATCCTGCATGGAGGTCACTGGCACTATAAGACGAATAATCTTCCAAGTCCAATTTAGCCTTGCCTTTTTCCAGTAAAGGCGTCTCTTCTTTGGCTGAGTGCTTATTTAGAACTCTGGAGACCTCGAGCGGCTTAAAAGCTGACCCGGTAACAGTAATGTCGCCAACATCAGTAGCGACAGGGCTCTTGTCAGAAGACTTGGCAGGACTGGGCGCCTTGGGACTTGGTGGCTGTTGAGGGGTAGCCGGGTTGATCTCAATGTTCATTGGCTCAAGAACCGTAGCATCAATTTGCGGTGGCAGATCATTGGCAAGGTCTTCGGGATTTAGAATTGAAGCCTCAGGGGCTTATGGTGCCTGTTTCTCTGGCTCAGCAATTTTGGACTCTTTTGCTAAACCGCCCACCTTTTGTTTCTTGCCTGCCTTTGCTACGCCTTTGCGACAAGAATATAAGAGTTCATGAGTATGTTACCACGGGTCATGTATGAACAAATGAAAGTACTTACCCATGAGGGATCTTGAAAACAGGCATTTGAGTTCCGGTTGACTCGCCAGAAGAAGGTGGCGACTCATGGTAGTCAAAGTCAGAGGGTTTAAGAGGATGTCTTACAAAGCCAGCTTTGGGTAAAAGCAAGGTTGTATGGCGTGGTACCTCAGCTAGGCGTTGACGAGCGGAGAGCTCATTACTTAACTCGGCCAGTAATTCACTTGAGCCGCCACTCCATGTCTGGCGTCTTGTATCATATTGAGCCTTCTTCAAAATATAGTGTGGATCTAAGTGAGCATCTGGGTGAGAAAATTTTACTTTCTGGACAACCCGCCACACTTTCTTTGAAGGGGCAGAGTCTGAACCGAATGAAACAAGAATTACCTCAATATAGTTTTCCCGGCTTGTAGCAGCCTCTTCCTCTAAGGAAAGGGTGTCAGCTAGTTCAATAAAGAATCGACCGAGCTAGTCAAGTTCTACCTCTGATGGGTTCTCAACATCTGCTGTCTTGCCCATAGCAGCCGGCACAGTAATAGTAACAACCTTATTCGTCTTTACTTTCTTATTGTCCCAAGCCTTGGCCACATCAGTTTTTGGCTTCTTGGTCCAGAAGGCAGAGTCGGCCTGTATGAGTGTAGAAAAGATTAAGTAAGCAAGACATAACATGGATTAATAATATATTGAGCCGGATGAAGACAAATACTTACAGGTGGAGCTGGATTTTGTTTAAAGAATGGAGGGAGGCTAACTTTATTGCAATTTTCTTTAGACTCGCCAAGTAGAGTCCTTATAGCTTTAAAGACCTCCTCAGCGGTAAAATTATGTTTAGTGTACTGTTGAGGATCATTTTGTTCGCCAGAATATTCACAAATTAAGCCAGGACGGCGGCTTAAGGGGAGTATCTTCCAAGAAACCCAACACCGGGTCAAATCAACTCCAATTAACCCATGATCCAATAAAGCTTTTGCCTTGGAAAGAAATGGGAAGGCTGTCGGTGTCAAACCTGGCGGATCTCGGGTAGGGGGTCCCGAACTGTGCGTCTAAGGCTAATGGTAATAGGAGGCGGGGGACATGATGTTTACCCAGGTTCGGGCCCTCTCGATGGAGGTAATACCCTACTTCCTGCTTGATTGATCTTGATGATATGAGTATTACAAGAGTTGATCTACCATGAGATCATAGAGGCTAACCCTAGAAGCTAGCCTATGATTATCATTGTTCTTGTCCTATGGACTAAACCCTCCGGTTTATATAGACATTGGAGGGGCTAGGGTTACACAGAGTCGGTTACAGAGAAGGAAATCTACATATCCGAATCACCAAGCTTGCCTTCCATGCAAAGGAGAGTCCCACCCGGACACGGGATGAAGTCTTCTATCTTGTATCTTCATAGTCCAACAGTCCGGCCAATGTATATAGTCCGGCTGTCCGAGGACCCCTTAATCCAGGACTGCCTCAGTAGCCCCTGAACCAGGCTTCAATGACGATTGAGTCAGGCGCGCAGATTGTCTTCGGCATTGCAAGGCGGGTTCCTTCTCCGAATACTCCAAAGTAGATATTGAACACAAGAATCATGTCCGGCTCTGCAAAAACAAATTCCACACACCAGCGTAGAGAGTAATATTTCACGGATCTAATCTGCCGACAGTCTTATTCATAGCGTGACATCATGCCGCGGGTCATTATTCGAACCGTTTTTCTCAACCTGCTACTGCACATATTGCATGGTGGTTTTATTGGCACATCTTGTCGAAGCAGAGATCGTGTCCCCTTATCACGGGATTCTCATCAATACGGGTCTGGGTAACCCAACTGCTCCATCAACACGATGCTTGGGGATTAAGAGAGTTTCCGAGGCAAGTGGGGAGGCACATGATATGCCGCCTTTATAAGGAGATAAGGACTCCCCTTTTCACCCACGCCTTTCTCCTTCGTCGCTCATCCATTCTCGAGCTCTAGCGCCCAATCTCTCACCTTCTCCGCAAAATCATTCCGAACATGTCCAGGACGGGAGGCAAGTGGATGGCCTCCTCCGTCACGAAGGAGGACATCAAGAAGCTCCGAGAAGCCGGATACTTGTCCAAGGACATCGCGCATCGTCTTCCGGCCGAGGGGCATGTCGTCCCTACCCCGGAGCCCCCAGGAAAGGGTAGTATTCCTTTCCCACTTTGTCCGCGGGCTAGGATTCCCCCTCCACCCGTTCGTCCATGGACTAATGTTCTATTATGGGCTAGACTTCCATGATTTGCCCCCCAACTCCATCCTCAACATCTCGACATTTATTGTCGTGTGCGAGGCCTTTCTCCGCATCCCACCTCACTTCGGCCTATGGCTGAAGACTTTCAACGTGAAGCCAAAAGTGGTGAGCAGCCAAGAAGCGGAGTGCGGAGGTGCCATGGTGGGCAAGATGCCCAATGTCACCTGGCCCGAGGGATATTTTGTGGAGACCGTAAAGGGGTGGTAGTCGGGGTGGTTCTACATCACCGAGCCGCGCGACACCAACTGGGCGGCGACCCTCGAATTCCGATCCGGCGTCCCCATGCGGCTCACTTCCTGGAAAGAGAAGGGCCTATCCTGGGGCTTGGAGGAAGAGCTGACTGGGCTCCAGACGTGTGTCAAAAACATGGTGAGCAAGAAAATCAAGCTCGTTAATGTGATCCAAGTCATGCTCTTCCGTCGGGTTCTTCCATGCCAGAGAAGGACTTATAATTTGTGGGAGTTCGACCCGGCCGAACACCTAACGCTGAAAGAGGTCTTAGGTTCGACACACGAAGATATTTGGAGGGTGCTCTTCAAGGCCGGCGAGGTACCACCGCCGACGATCGAGAATCGCAGGCTCAACACAAAACGTCGAGCTAATGCGGTGAAATTTTATATTCGTGAGACATGCCTTTTTACTAACACGCCCGCGAGAGGAATCTAAGCTTCCAAGTCAACCCACAGGACTGGGTAGTAGTAGTGGAGCAGATCAACTGTACGGCTTCGCAACCCGAAGATCCAGAGTTATCCCTCCTAACAAGGATGTTATTCCCGGCACCCTATGAGGTACCGAAGAAGAAGGCCAAGAAGACGTCCACGGGGACCAGGGATGGTCTCCGACGCAAGGGTGCTTTGGACATAACGTCCGAAGACACCGAGACAAACTCCTCCACCGAAGAAGACGACGACGAGGAGGAAATCTGTCCCCCACCTACCGGGGAAGGAAGAGGAGGGTCTCCACACACGGGGAGGCTGAAACATCCAAGAAGGGAAAGATTTCCCTCCCGGACTACTTTGCCGCGGCTACCAACAGCGGCGAGGAGTGGGAACCCAGGGCCAAGCCCCTGGCCAAATCGTAAGTATCCGGACATACTTGTATATCAGATCTGTTTGTTTTATCCTGTCTTACCATGCCAGACATGCACCTGCAGTCCAGCCAAGTCCAACATCGAAATATCCTCCTCTTCGGAGGGATCGTTGGACCCGGTGGCGAGGAACAGTGAGTCTCTTCCGACAGCTTCCTCCCCAAGGGTGCGGACAACACCGAGGTGTTGTCTCGAAGGATGCCGGGCCAAAGGGAGACCATTCTGGAGACGCCGGATGGTAAAACCCCGATGGCCGAACACTTGGGGGGCGTCATACGTCTCCAACGTATCTATAATTTTTGATTGTTCCATGCTATTATATTACCCGTTTTGGATGTTTATGGGATTTACTTTACACTTTTATATTATTTTTGGGACTAACCTACTAACCGGAGGCCCAGCCTGAATTGCTGTTTTTTTGCCTATTTCAGTGTTTCGAAGAAAAGGAATATCAAACGGAGTCCAAACGGAATGAAACCTTCGGGAGCGATCTTTTTGGAACAAACGTGATCCAGAGGACTTCGAGTGCAAGTCAAGAAACAAGTGAGGGGCCACGAGGGTGCCCTGCACGCCCCCTACAGGTGGGCGCGCCCCCCACCCTCGTGGGCCCCTCGAGCGTCCACCGACGTAGTCCTTCGTCCTATATATACCGATGTACCCTGAAAACATCAGTCGACCCACCGAAAAACTATTTCCACCACCGTAATGTTCTGTATCCGTGAGATCCTATCTTGGAGCTGTCGCCGGCGCTCCACCGGAGGGGGAATCCACCACGGATGGCTTCTACATCAACCCCAAGGCCTCTCTGATGAGTTGTGAGTAGTTTACCCCAGACCTTCAGGTCCATAGTTATTAGCTAGATGGCTTCTTCTCTCTCTTTGATTCTCAATACAAAGTTCTCCTTCCTCTTCTTGGAGATCTATTCGATGTAACTCTTTTTGCGGTGTGTTTGTCGAGATCCGATGAATTGTGGGTTTATGATCAAGCTTATCTATGAGAAATATTTGAATCTCCTCTAAATTCTTTTATGTGTGATTAAGTTATCTTTGCAAGTCTCTTCGAATTATCGGTTTGGTTTGGCCTACTAGATTGATCTTTCTTGCAATGGGATAAGTTCTTAGCTTTGGGTTCAATCTTGCGGTGTCCTTTCCCAGTGACAGCAGGGGCACCAAGGCACGTATTGTATTGTTGCCATCAAGGATAAAAAGATGGGGTTTATATCATATTGCATGAGTTTATCACTCTACATCATGTCATCTTTCTTAATGTGTTACTCTGTTGTTCATGAACTTAATACTCTAGATGCATGCTGGATAGCGGTCGATGTGTGGAGTAATAGTAGTAAATGCAGGCAGGAGTCGGTCTACTTGTCACGGACGTGATGACTATATACATGATCATGCCTAGATAATCTCATAATTATTCGCTTTTCTATCAATTGCTCGACAGTAATTTGTTCACCCACCGTAATAATTATGCTATCTTGAGAGAAGCCACTAGTGAAACCTATGCCCCCCGGGTCTATCTCTTATCATATAAGCTTTCAATCTACTTTTATTTGCATCTTTACTTTTCCAATATATATCATAAAATACCAAAAATATATTTATCTTATCATATTATCTCTATCATATCTCACTTCCGCAAGTGGCCTTGAAGGGATTGACAACCCCTTTATTGCGTTGGTTGCGAGTTCTTTGTTTTTTTGTGTAGGTGCCTGGGACTTGTGAGGAGCCTCCTACTGGATTGATACCTTGGTTCTCAAAAACTGAGGGAAATACTTACGCTACTGTGTTGCATCACCCTTTCGTCTTCAAGGAAAACCAACGCAAGCTCAATACGTAGCAAGAAGGATTTCTAGCGCCGTTGCCAAGGGGTCTTCACTCAAGTCAAGACATACCAGGTACCCATCACAAACTCATCTCCCTCGCACTTACATTATTTGCCATTTGCCTCTCATTTTCCTCTCCCCCACTTCACCATTGCCGTTTTATTCTCCCTCTCTTACCCAATCTCTTTCTCGTCTCTCTCGCGCTTGCCCTCTTCTCCCCCTTCACTTTTGTTTGCCGTTATGTCTGAAATTGGGGAGATTATCGTCGATATGGACAATACCGATAACATGGAAAATTCTGATGCTCCCGCTGAAGAACCCCCTATCTTGCATACTAAAAAGTTTCTAATCGGTAGTGGTAATATTATTGGAAAAGGGGTTATTCAAGACTTCTTTACTTGTGCCGGTGCTTTACCTTCTATTGGTGGTTCTATTCTTCATAGAACTACTAGTCTTGCGGATGCTATCGCCATGCTTGTAGTTGAGCTTGAAAGACAATTTATGCATATGCATCCTTGCGTACAAAGAATTTTCCTGGAATTTTCTAATATTGAGCATTCTTCTGTTAAGCGCGCCACTACTATCTTTTTGGCACATGAGTTTAGATTTATAATAAAAGAGGCCAAAGAAATCTTTGGGCACTATAGGGTGGACGCCGACCATCCTCCCATAGAAGCGATCCTCTTTGATCAAGAGGAAATTAGGCGTTTTCAATCTTTGGACTATGTTGCTTTTAACGAAAACCTTAGAAAAAAGGTTCCTACAAATGTCCTAGTTGATAGGATTTCTGAACTTAATAATGATTTTGCTCTTAGAGACAATGAGCTAGGATACTCTCTTGAGTATAAGATCACGAAGTTTGGCCAAAAGAATGCTTATAATGATGAATTAGTTGTGCAATATGAAGGGCCAAAGGATGAACCCATACCTCCTAAGATCGATCTTGGCGACTTTTGTCCCATTAAATTTAGCCCTTTTGATTACTTTTGCTTGCCTCAAAGAAAACTTGCTGCTGAACGTAGAGAATATGAGATGAGTTTTTGTGATCTATCTTATTATTATGGCACTATTTAGATCCATCCTCGCTTTTATGCCTAGCTTGGGGCGTTAAACAATAGTGCTAGTTGAGAGGCAACCCAATTTTATTTTAGTTTCTTTGTTTTTGCTCCTATTTAGTAATAAATTTTGCATCTACTTTCTGTTGAGATGTGTTTTCTTGTTTTAATTAGTGTTTGTGCCAAGTAGAACCTATAGGATAACCTATGGTAAGAGTTAATTTGATTCTGCTGAAAAACAGAAACTTTGCCCTCACGAGAAAAAATTCAATAAATCACAGAAACGTGATTTTGTGTTGATTCTTTTTGCTGTAGATCAATAGACAAATTTCCTAGGACGTCCTATTTTGGTAGGATTTTTGGAGTTCCAGAAGTATTCGAAAGTTACAGATTTCTACAGACTGTTCTGTTTTTCTTGTGTTGTTTGCTTATTTTGATGCATCTATGGCTAGTATGTAGGGGTATGAACCATATAGAAGTTGGAATAAAGTAGGTTTAACACAAATATAAATAAAGAATGAGTTCATTACAGTACCTTATGTGGTGGTTTTTCTTTCTTGCACTAACGGAGCTTATGAGATTTCCTGTTGAGTTTTGTGTTGTGAAGTTCTCAAGTTTTGGGTAAAGATTTGATGGATTATGGAATAAAGGGTGGCAAAAGCCCAAGCTTGGGGATGCCCATGTCACCCGAAGATATTCAAGGATAACCAAAAGCCTAAGCCTGGGGATGCCCCGGAAGGCATCCCCTCTTTCGTCTTCGTCTATCGGTAACTTTACTTGGAGCTATATTTTTATTCGCCACATGATATGTGTTTTGCTTGGAGCGTCGTGTATGATCTTAGTCTTTGCTTGTTAGTTTACCACAATCATCCTTGCTGTACACACCTATTGTGAGAGAAATACTTAATTTGAAATTTGTTAGAATACTCTATGTGCTTCACTTATATCTTTTGACATAGATGATTTTTGCTCTAGTACTTCACTTATATCTTTTAGAGCACGGTGGTGGCCTAATTTTGTAGAAATTGTTAGTCTCTCATGCTTCAATTATATTATTTTGAGAGTCTTTTAGAACAGCATGGTATTTGCTATGGTTATAAAATTGGTCCTAGAATGGTGGGCATCCAAGTTGGGTATAATAAAAACTATCATAGGAAGTGAATTGAATACTATGATCAACTTGATGCTTAATAATTGTTCTGAGATATGAAGGTGGTAATATTAGAGTCATGCTAGTTGATGTGATTGTTAATTTAAGAAATACTTGTGTTGAGGTTTGCAAATCCCGTAGCATGCACGTATGGTAACCGTTGTGTGACAAATTTAAAGCATGAGGTGTTATTTGATTGTCAACCTTATGAGTGGCAGTCGGGGACGAGCGATGGTCTTTTCCTACCAGTCTATCCCCTAGGAGCATGCGCGTAGTGCTTGGTTTTTGATGACTTGTATATTTTTGCAATAAGTATGTGAGTTCTTTATGGCTAATGTTGAGTCCATGGATTATACGCACTCTCACCTTCCATCATTGCTAGCCTCTTCAGTATCGTGCATTGCCCTTTCTCACCTTGAGAGTTGGTGCAAACTTCACCGGTGCATCCAAACCCCGTGATATGATACGCTCTATCACACATAAACCTCCTTATATCTTCCTCAAAACAGCCACCATACCTACCTATTATGGCATTTCCATAGCCATTCTGAGATATATTGCCATGCAACTTTCCGCCGTTCCGTTCATCATGACACGCATCATTATTGTCATATTGCCTTGCATCATCATGTAGTTGACATCGTATTTGTGGCAAAGTCACCATGCATAATTTTTCATACATGTCACTCTTTGGCCATCCCGGTACACTGCCGGAGGCATTCATATAGAGTCATACTTTGTTCTAGTATCGAGTTGTAATTCATGAGTTGTAAATAAATAGATGTGTGATGATCATCATTATTAGAGCATTGTCCCTTATAAAAAGGCCAAAAAAAGAGAAAGGCCAAAGAAAAAAAAGAAAGGCCAAATAAAAAAAAGGCCCAAAAAAAGATGTAAAAAAGATAAAAAAAATTAAAGGGGACAATGCTACTATCTTTTTCCACACTTGTGCTTCAAAGTAGCACCATGTTCTTCATATAGAGAGTCTCATTTGTTGTCTCTTTCATATACTAGTGGGAATTTTTCATTATAGAACTTGGCTTGTATATTCCAACGATGGGCTTCCTCAAAATGCCCTAGGTCTTCATGAGCAAGCAAGTTGGATGCACACCCACTTAGTTTCTTTTGTTGAGCTTTCATACATTTATAGCTCTAGTGCATCCGTTGCATGGCAATCCCTACTCCTCATGTTGACATCAATTGATAGGCATCTCCATAGCCCATTGATTAGCCTCGTCAATATGAGACTTTCTCCCTTTTTGTCTTCTCCACATACCACATCATCATATTCTATTCCATCCATAGTGCTATATCCATGGCTCACGCTCATGTATTGCGTGAAGGTTGAAAAAAGTTTGAGATTACTAAAGTATGAAACAATTGCTTGGCTCGTCATCGGGGTTGTGCATGATGAGAGAATTCTTGTGTAACGAAAATGAAACATGACCAAACTATACGATTTTGTAGGGATGAACTTTCCTTTGCCATGTTATTTTGAGAAGACATGATTGCTTAAGTTAGTATGCTTGAAGTATTATTATCCTTTTGTCAATATGAACTTTTATTTTGAATCATTTGGATCTGAACATTCATGCCACAATAAAGAGAAATGCATTGAGAAATATGCTAGGTAGCATTCCACATCCAAAATTCTGTTTTTATCATTTACATACTCGAGGACGAGCAGGAATTAAGCTTGGGGATGCTTGATACATCTCCAATGTATCTATACTTTTTGATTGTTCCATGCTATTATATTACCCGTTTTGGATGTTTATGGGCTTTACTTTACACTTTTATATCATTTTTGGGACTAACCTACTAACCGGAGGCTCAACCTGAATTGCTGTTTTTTTTGCCTATTTCAGTGTTTCGAAGAAAAGGAATATCAAACGGAGTCCAAACGGAATGAAACCTTTAGGAGCGATCTTTTTGGAACAAACATGATCCAGAGAACTTGGAGTGCAAGTCAAGAAACAAGTGAGGTGGCCATGAGGGTACCCGGCACGCCCCCTACAGGTGGGTGCGCCCCCACCCTCGTGGGCCCCTCGAGCGTCCACCGACGTACTCCTTCCTCCTATTTATACCCATGTACCCCGAAAACATCAGGCGAGCCACCGAAAAACTATTTCCACCACCGTAATCTTCTGTATCCACAAGATCCCATCTTGGAGCTGTCACCAGCGCTCCGCCGGAGGGGAAATCCACCACGGAGGGCTTCTACATCAATTCCAAGGCCTCTCCGATGAGTTGTGAGTAGTTTACCATAGACCTTCAGGTCCATAGTTATTAGCTAGATGGCTTCTTCTCTATCTTTGATTCTCAATACAAAGTTCTCCTTCCTCTTCTTGGGGATCTATTCGATGTAACTCTTTTTGTGGTGTGTTTGTCGAGATCCGATGAATTGTGAGTTTATGATCAAGTTTATCTATGAGAAATATTTGAATCTCCTCTGAATTATTTTATGTGTGATTAAGTTATCTTTGCAAGTCTCTTCGAATTATCGGTTTGGTTTGGCCTACTAGATTGATCTTTCTTACAATGGGACAAGTGCTTAGCTTTGGGTTAAATCTTGCAGTGTCCTTTCCCAGTGACAGCAGGGGCAGCAAGGCTTGTATTGTATTGTATTGTTGCCATCGAGGATAAAAAGATGGGGTTTATATCATATTGCATGAGTTTATCCCTCTACATCATGTCATCTTTCTTAATGCGTTACTCTGTTCTTCATGAACTTAATACTCTAGATGCATGCTGGATAGCGGTCGATGTGTGGAGTAATAGTAGTAGATGCAGGCAGGAGTCGGTCTACTTGTCACGGACGTGATGCCTATATACATGATCATGCCCAGATAATCTCATAATCATTCACTTTTTTATCAATTGCTCGACAGTAATTTGTTCACCCACCGTAATAATTATGCTATCTTGAGAAAAGCCACTAGTGAAACCTATGGCCCCCAGGTCTATCTCTTATCATATAAGCTTTCAATCTACTTTTATTTGCATCTTTACTTTTCCAATCTATATCATAAAATACCAAAAATATATTTATCTTATCATATTATATCTACCAGATCTCACTTTTGCAAGTGGCCTTGAAGGGATTGACAACCCCTTTATTGTGTTGGTTGCGAGTTCTTTGTTTGTTTGTGTAGGTGCGTGGGACTTGTGAGGAGCCTCCTACTGGATTGATACCTTGGTTCTCAAAAACTGAGGGAAATACTTACGCTACTGTGCTGCATCACCCTTTCCTCTTCAAGGAAAACCAACGCAAGCTCAAGACATAGCAGGGCGTAGCCCCCACGGACACCGAGTTTGGGGGCCGCAGCCAGTTTGGCCCCAAGCTGAATTCAGCTCCGGAAACCCAAGGGGTTCCGGATTCTAGAAATAGGGCCGCCCCTAGCAAGGGGAGCGAACCGTCTGTACCGATGACCTCCGTCCATTCAGAGGCACCGGACAGGTTGCTGGAAGCGCTCTGCGGCGCTTCCATTGATGAAGAACATCGTACTCTAATGAGTATGGTGATTGAGAAGGTCCAGTCTGCCAAAAGCGGATTGACCGGAGCCTGCGCTAGCCTTCTAACAGGCTTTGAGGTAAGTAATAGAATTGTGAGAAAATATCACAGTGTAGATAGTAGCCCCTGATGCTCTGTTAGGTGTTCGGAAGGAAAGGCCGAACAGAGGATCAAATAATGTTCGCAGGAGTCTAACAGAAGATGTCTTATGTGAATAATAAGGCATCGCTGCTAGCCGCTGCCGCTCGCACTGCGGAGGTCTCTGGACTAAAGCAGAGCCTGGAGCGGACCGAGGAAGAACTCGTCCGTGTGAAGAGGCAGCTGGAGGAAAGCCAAGGTATATAGTACCTTGCTTTTATACTTTACGAGTGATAATTGGTTCGTGCTGATGAAAGTGTTATGAACTGTTGTAGGGGCCACGACCGAGGTGGCGACCCTAAAGAAGGCGTTAGCTGAGGCCGAAGACAAAGCGGCCAAGGAACACGCTGTATGCGAGAAGCATGAGACCCGGGTTAACGAGGTGGAGCAAGAGCTCCAGGAAGCCATCAAGAAGTACGAATCCTTGGAACGTGACTCGAAAACTAAAGAGTCCGAGCCTGCCAAGGCCCTCCAGAGCATGCAAGACGCTAGAGACAAAGCCCAGAGAGCCCTCCAGGAAGTCCTGGAGGCCCAAAAGATTGCGGCGGGTAAGGCTTTTCTTATGCAAAGCAAGCATGTGAAGGAAACATTCTTTTTACTTACCCGAATTCGGAGTTCTCCAGGAGCGTTTGCGGATCTGCCGCGCAGCATATCAGATGCCACGGAGTTATACTGATCCAAAGAAGGGAGCTCCGGAGAAGTTGTTCTGGTCCCAGTACCTTGGGCCAGAGTATCCGAGGCCCTTGAGCGACCAGCTGGAGTAGTTAATCGAACTGCACAAGGTGGCCGAACTGGCCATGAAGGACCTCATAGTCCTGCTTTGGCCGGCCGAGCCCTTGCCTACCAGTTACTTTGGACTCGTTAAGCGGCTTGTGAGTGCCTGCCCGCGACTTGACGTCATAAAGTGGTCAATGTGTATTGAGGGTGCACAGATGACGTTTGCCCATGCAAAGATGCATTGGGCGAAGATGAATGCCAAGGCACTGATGACCGAGGGCCCATTAGAGGGCATAGAGCACCGTCGTCCCGAAATGTATTATGATGGTGTCCCGGAGGGAGCCCGCCTTGTGGTGGAGCGATGTGCGAAGGATGTAATCTTTGAATGAATACATTCGTTTTATCCTATCCTGTAATACAAAACAAGTTCGCTACACAATATGTATTGCATGTTTATTTAAAATTGTCTCTCCTGTGCGGCCGTTTATGAAATATGGAGAGTTGGCCAGTCATCGGCTTCTGCCCCCATGTAACTAGTACAGGGGTGTTCGGGATGAATCTAAACACTCTTTATCCAAGTCTTTTGGTCCTTTAAGGAGGTGTTTAGCGCGACGAACAAGGCAATCATACTATACGGCTTTATCACTCTCACTTAGCCATAGGAGCTCTATAACTTTAAATTTTGGCGAAGCCCCTAGTATTCGGAAGGCCGAACTTGGGGCGCCATACACGCCTAAATCGGATGATAACCGATTCCTCGCTTGAAGCGGAAAAATATCTTTAAGGATTTTGAGACCTCTCGAGCAGCCACTAGCTCTCGCTACATCATGACAGTCAGTTTTTGGCTTTCTCTACTGAGGTGCTCGTCCGGAAGAACCGGGACACAATCGTAGTAGTTCTCCCTGTGCCGCCTTAGCCGATATAGCGGAACGTAACGTGGCAAAACATGGGAGCCGGGCAAACCCAACATTTGACCAAAGACATGATTCGGAGCCAATGCATATAATGCTATAAGTTCAGGGTGCCGAGCTATACTATAAAGTGTTTGGACTTTCTTGCCGTGTTATGGGTGCACTGAAGCCCCTGGCGAACTAAACATACCAGAATGTACGTGTGCAATTTTGTAATAAATACACAGTCAAGGAAAATGAATGAAATAACAAGCTGACGCTGTAAATTGTTTTCCATTGTTATTTGAATGATACGTCAAGGCGTATGTATACAAGTGGTGCGATAAGGAAGTAGGGATATTTGACATGCCTTTACCAAGAGTGAGCTGCATGTGGGTATGTAAAATAGGTATAACGATCGTTAGCAGAGACCACCTGGGGATTCCCTTGTATGTCCAAGCTCCTTAATTCCTTGGTATATCTGTCTTGCTATGGGTCCGATGATCAGGTTACCAGAAGGGCTCACGAAGAGAAAAACCCGAAAGAGAGAAAAAGGTGAAGGTGTGCGGATCCTGGGGAGGTTGAGCCGTATTGTGGACCGCCGTCTAGTTGTGCCTCCGTCTATGCCCATGGTATCTTAAGTGTGTAGTTATGTACGTGTGACACAAATTGTGCTGCTTGACTGGGACTAGAATGGAGGCCGAATTTCTAGGTGAGCTCTGGGCGAGCCGGATGGTTCTGTTGCAGAGCAGTTCAGACTCGTTTAAGATTGTCCGAGGGCCTTATTGCCGAATTGAGGTTCTGCCTAAAAAGGCCACTTTGTGCTTCTGCTGCCAGTGCCGAGGTGTGCTCCTCGGTGCGGAGAGAGCGCTTCGTATTCCCGTTGACTGTTATGACACCGCAGGGTCCGGGCATTTTGAGCTTGAGGTAGGCATAGTGTGGTACCGCATTGAATCGAGCGAATGCGGTTCGTCCGAGCAGTGCATGATAACCACTGCGGAAGGGGACGATGTCGAAGATCAACTCTTCGCTTCGGAAATTATCCGGTGATCCGAAGACCACCTCTAGTGTGGTAGAGCTTGTGCAACAAACCTCTACACCTGGTATGACACCTTTAAAGGTGGTTTTGGTGGGCTTGATCCTTGCGAGATCGATGCCCATTTTGCGCATGGTGTCTTGATATAGCAGGTTCAGGCTGCTGCCACCATCCATAAGGACTCGCGTGAGGTGGAATCCATCGATAATGGGGTCAAGGACCAGTGCGGCTGAACCGCCATGAAGAATACTGGTCGGATGGTCTCTGCGGTCGAAGGTGATCGGACATGAAGACCATGGTTGAATTTTGGGGCGATTGGCTCCATCGCGTAGACGTCCCTTAGGGCGCGCTTCTGTTCCCTCTTGGGGATATGGGTGCCTATATCATATTCACCGTTTTAACTTGGGGAGGAAATTTATTTTGCCCCCTATGCTTGGTGGCCGGGGCTCCTCGTCGTCATCATTGTGCAGCCCCTTTTCTTTATTTTCGGCGTTTAACTTGCCGGCCTGTTTGAACACCCAACACTCTCTGTTGGTGTGGTTGGCTGGTTTATTGGGGGTGCCATGGATTTGACATGGGCGATCGAGGATACGGTCCAAACTGGACGAACCCAGATTTGTTTCTTTTAAATGGCTTCTTCCGCTGACCGTACTTGGAGCCACTGAATCCGGCATTGACGGCCGTGTCTTCGGCATTGTCGCCATTATTTCGATGCTTGAATCTGTTGCGTCGGGGTTTGTCATTGCTGTCTCTAGCGTCTGAAGCGCTAGGCTTTCCTGATGTGCTACTGCTATGGGCTAACCAACTATCCTCGCCCGCACAAAAGCGGGTCATGAGTGTCGTGAGGGCTGCCATGGACTTTGGCTTATCTTGGCCGAGGTGTCGGGCAAGCCACTCGTCACGGATGTTATGCTTAAAGGCCGCTAGGGCTTTGGTGTCCGGACACTCGACAATTTGATTCTTTTTAGTTAAGAACCTAGTCCAGAATTTCCTGGCTGACTCTCCGGGCTGTTGGGTTATATGACTTAGGTCATCAGCGTCCGGTGGTCGTACATAAGTGCACTGAAAGTTGTCGAGAAATGCATCTTCCAGGTTCTCCCAACTGCCAATCGAGGTTTCTGCAGACTATTTAACCAGTATCGAGCTGGTCCCTTGAGTTTTAGTGGGAGGTACTTGATGGCCTGGAGATCATCACCGCGGGCCATGTGAATATGGAGAAGGAAATCTTCAATCCAGACCGCGGGATCGGTTGTTCCATCATATGGTTCAATGTTCAAGGGTTTAAACCCTTCTAGGAATTCATGTTCCATTACTTCATCCGTGAAGCATAGGGGGTGTGCGACGCCTCTGTGCCGAGCCACTTCGCGACGCAGTTCAGATGTAGCTGGTCTGCTATATTCGGCCCTGGTGGATTTGTATGTAGTGTATCCGGTGTGACGGTCATCATCGCGTGTTGAGGCGCGTCCCCATGATTCGTAGATCGGTCTTGGCTGTCCTGTTTTGTCTTCCAGTTCGTCTCGCAGGTCATGCGTGTAGCCCCGGGTCTTGGTGTTTTTAGTTGTTCGGTGATGTGGTGCGGGCTAGTGTTCGGGCTGATACGTCACTTTGTCTCGGCCACGGGGTGGCCGGTCAGCCGCATCCTGTGCTAGTGCCTCGTCCTCGAATTGAGGTAACAACCTACGCCTCCGATAGCTTTTGTTTGGGCGTTCGAGTCTATATTTCTCAACTGCCAGGACTTCAGTCCATCTGTTAGTGAGCAGATCTTGATCAGCTTGAAGCTGCTGCTATTTTTTCTTCAGGCTCTTCGCAGTGGCTATAAGCCGGTGCTTGAAGCGCTCCTTCTCGACGGGATCCTCAGGCACGATAAATTCTTCGTCGCCGAGGCTCACCTCATCTTCGGAGAGGGGCATGTAATTGTCATCCTCCGAATCTTCATCAATTGCCTGTTCATCGGGGCTAGCTTGCCTGTTCTCCTGTCCGGCCTGCTCGAGGCTTGGATCGATGGGATTGTTTTTGTCTTCGGCATCATCCGGAGTGCCATTGTCTCTGGTGCCGATATCGCTGTTTTTGCTATGGCGGGGTTTAGAGCGGCGCCGCTGACGTTGGCGCTTTGGCTGCTTCTCAAGAGGATTATCCTCCGTTGCATCCTTTTGATCCTTGCCATTGTTTTCTTTGGGCGTGTCCACCATATATATGTCATATGATGAGGTTGCCGTCCAGCGCCCTGTGGGCGGTGGTTCCTGTTCTTCTCCGGCATCGTCGTCCATACCATCGATATCTTCAGAGTCGAGATCAAGCATGTCAGTTAAGTCGTTGACAGTGGCTATTAAGTGGGTGGTGGGTGGGCAACGAATTCCTTCGTCGTCCGCTTCCCACTCAATACGGACATAGTTCGGTGGAGAGTCCTCTGACGGGGAGAGGGACTTTAATGAATTTAGTATGTCGCCCAAGGGTGAATGCTGAAAGATATCCGCAGAGCTAAACTCCATGATCGGCGCCCAGTTAAGTACGATGGGCGCGGATGTACACGGTTTGGAACCCATGGCCGGAGACGAGTCCGAGGGTCCGATGACACAGATCTCCTTGTAAGTGAGATCGGTGTTCGGCTCTATCGCCGCTGAGTGTGCGGCCTCCATGGCGGGGTCCATCCACCCGTCCTCGGATGGCACGATCTGCTCCGGATTTAGAGCCCGGGCAGCCGCAGGTGTGATCTCCTGATCGTCGTCTGATGGCAGATCTAAGTCATGCGCATCGCGACTGTAGGGCGCACCTGTCCTGAGCTCGAATCCGTCGAAGATCAAGTCTCTGCGGATGTCGGCAGTGTATTTTAGGCTTCCAAACCCGACCTGATGGCCAGGGGCATAGCTATCGACCTGCTCCAGATGGCCAAGCGAGTTGGCCCGCAGTGCAAAGCCGTCGAATACAAAGATCTGTCCGGGGAGGAAAACCTCACCCTGGATCGCATCGTTGTAGATGATTGAAGGAGCCATCAAGCCTTATGGTGACGACACAGTGGAGCTCCCAATGAAAGCACCATTGTCGGTGTCAAAACCGGCGGATCTCGGGTAGGGGGTCCCGAACTGTGCGTCTAAGGCTAATGGTAACAGGAGGCGGGGGACACGATGTTTACCCAGGTTCGGGCCCTCTCGATGGAGGTAATACCCTACTTCCTACTTGATTGATCTTGATGATATGAGTATTACAAGAGTTGATCTACCACATGATCGTAGAGGCTAACCCTAGAAGCTAGCCTATGATTATCATTATTCTTGTCCTACGGACTAAACCCTCCGGTTTATATAGACACCGGAGGGGCTAGGGTTACACAGAGTCGGTTATAGAGAAGGAAATCTACATATCCGAATCACGAAGCTTGCCTTCCACGCAAAGGAGAGTCCCACCCGGACGGACGAATTCTTCTATCTTGTATCTTTGTAGTCCAACAGTTCGGCCAATGTATATAGTCCGGCTGTCCGAGGACCCCTTAATCCAAGACTCCCTCAAAGGCCTCTACATGTTCCTCTGGGATAATTTTACTTGGCGGGTCAAAATTTGCTAGATGACGTTCAGCTCTAAACCCGGGCAGAGGGTTCTTAGTTGCTAGAGCAGTACTTTTGCAGTAAAACCAAGTGGTCACCCATCCTTTGGGGTGGCTTGGCAAGATGGTGATAGGAAAGTTGTTGTCTCTCCTCCTCTGAATAAAGACTCCACCTAATTCTTGACTTGCGCCATTTTGACATTCCATCTGGCGGTTTATATAAAAAGAATTCTTTAAAGAGGGGAACAGTAGGTGTTGTTTGCAACTAGACCTCACAGAAGATTTGCAAGTGACAAATATTGGATACAAAGTTTGGACCTATATCTTGAGGGTGTAAGTTGAAGTAATGGAGGAGGTCCCGAAAGAATTTAGACCCGGGCTGGGTGAAACCCCTGAGTATATGGTCAGTGAAGGCTACAATCTCATCTTCAGCGGGAGTAGGGATCGTCTCTTCATTGCTAACCCGCCCCAATTTCCTGCTGAGTCGCTAATAAGACTTAGCCTACGAAGTCGTCGAGGATTTCTTTTGTCACCAGAGAGTGTTCCCAGTTGCATATGGTCATATTGAGGAGCCTAGAGGTATGAAAATAAATTAAAAATAAGACATGATGATGAAATATAGTAAATATGGTAGATCAAGCTATAAAAATATGACCCGACAAGGTTCATTGACAAGCTGGCGAGTTATAAGGTCGTTATTAAGCCGCCCGAAACAAAAATGGCTAGTCAAATACCTACAGATACGAGACTGTGGAAATTCTACTAAGTGTTGGACAAACAAGTTTTGTAGATTACAATTATAATTACATATCTACAACAATTCAGAAAGGGTGCAAAAATATGAACCTAGAACATGGTCATGGAAGAACTAGTAAGTTGGGTATTGATTCTTAGGGAGAAATGATCTATCCAAGATTTGAGATAAAGGCTAAAACCGCTACCGCACTACCTCAGTCTTGTTTTTGGATTGAACTATATTTTGTAAGCGACGGATGGATGAACTACGATGAACTCCGTGAACTAGGGAATCCTAATGTGGATCTGAACCAAGGAAGTAGCATTACCTGAAGACTTGAGTGAAGAGCGGAGGGGCACCACCGTTCTCTGGTCCAAATAGGGTGATGCAGCAGCCTCAAAGGAGTGGTTGATGCAGTTCAGCGATGGCGGCGAAGCTCCGGTGGCGACGGGTGGCGCGAGGAAGAAGAAGAAGAGAGGGAGATTGGGTAAAAGTGAAAAGGGAAGCCCCCCATCCCTATTTATAAGGGAAAAGTGAAATAGTAAAATGGCAAGCACAAAAATCGAGGAGGCATCATGATTATCTCAATAGTGGAGGCGCCTCGATTCTCAGATGGTTTATCAATGCAAAAAGATCCGTTGTGATGTCATGGGTTTTTCTGGATTTATTTGACATGATGTTATGGCAGGTTATAGTGACCTGTTTAAACTTAAACGTTGGGAGGAATTAAAAGAAGAATCGCCAACCAAAAGGAGAGGAGATTGACATGAACAAGTTCAAATCAATCAGGGGCCTAATGTTGGGGATATAACCCCGAGGTGTGACCCACCTAGGAGGGGTCGGGTTACGCTGTTGTCGATTCAATGAGAGAAAGCCTGAAAAGGTCCAAGAAGATAGGACATTAAGACTGAAGGCGGCTTACAAGGCGGGCCTGTTGAAAGCCCAAGACCAGGCGATGGAATCATAACCCGAGGGTGTGAGCCACCACGATGGCGACTTGCCTAGCAAGGCAAGGCGACTTAGAAACTGAGTTGGTCACATTGTGTGATCTGACTTAGGCTCTTGCAATCCCAGGGCCCTATGTATATAAAGGCGAGACCCTGTGGTGGGTTAACTCAAGTAACAATTGAGGGAGTCCTGGATTAGGGGGTATCCGGACAGCCGGACTACATACATTGTCCGGACTATTGAAGCGTGAAGATACAAGACTCAAGACTCCGGCCCGTGTCCGGATGGTACTCTTCTTTGCATGGAAGACAAGCTTGGCGATCCGGATATTATATTTCCTTCCGTGTAACCAACTCCATGTAAACCCTAGCCCACTCCGGTGTCTATATAAACCGGATAAGATGGTCCTTAGAGGATCGATCACAATTACAATCATATCATCATAGGCTAGCCCTTAGGGTTTAGCCTCTACGATCTCGTGGTAGATCTACTCTTGTACTACCCATATCTTCAATATTAATCAAGCAGGAAGTAGAGTTTTACCTCCATCGAGAGGGCCCGAACCTGGGAAAACATTGTGTCCCTTGCTTCCTGTTACCATCAGCCTAAGACGCACAAATCGGGACCCCCTACCCGAGATCCGCCGGTTTTGACACCGACATTGGTGCTTTCATTGAGAGCTCCTCTGTGTCGTCGCTTTGAGGCTTGATGGCATCTTCAATCACCAACAACATGGTCCCGGGCGAGACTTTTCTCCTAGGACAGATCTTTGTGTTCGGCGGCTTCGCGCTGCGGGCCAATTCGCTTGGTCATTTGGAGCATTTTGACAGCTACGCCCCTGGCCACCAGGTCAGGTTCGGAAACTTGAACTACACGGAGGATATTCGCGGGGACTTGATCTTCGACGGATTCGGGCCTATGCCAGGAGCGCCAGACAGTCACGACGAGCACGGCCTAGACTTGCTGTCGGACAATGCTCGGGACATCACCCCTGCAGCAGCGCCGGATCTAAATCCGAAGCAGGTTGCGTTGCCTAAGGACGGAGGGGTGGACCCTGCCCCACAGGCCGCATACTCATCGGCGGTGGAGCCGAAGATAGGTCTCACCTTAGTGGAGGCCTGTAACCCCGGGCCCCCTGACTCATATCCGGTTGTCGGTTCCGGTCCGCGCACCCCCAAGCCAGCCGAGCCAGGTTGGACTCCGGTAATGGAGTTTACCGCTGCAGACATCTTTCAGCACTCGCCCTTTGGCGACATGTTGAACTCATTAAAGTCTCTCTCTTTGTCAGGAGGCTCTGGGCCGAACTATGTCCGGCTTGAGTGGGAAGCAGGTGATGAAGGAATTCGCTGCCCACCCAGCACCCACTTCATTACCACGGTCGATGATTTAACCGACGTGCTTGACTTCGACTCCGAAGACATCGATGGTATGGACGACGATGCAGGAGACGTACAGGAGCCACTGCTCACAGGTCGGTGGACAGCCACCTCTTCATACAATATATATATGGTGGACACTCCGAAAGAAACAAATGGCGATGAGGCAATGGAGGATAACCCCTCCGAGAAGAAAGCAAAACATGGGCGTCACCAGTGCCGCTCCAAGCCCCGCCAAGGCAATACCGACAGCGGAGACGAAAACAATCCGGACGGTGCCGACAATGAATACAACCCTGATCAGCCCGCCTTCGAGCAGGCCGACCAGGAAGATGGGAAGGACAGCCCAGACGAACAGGCGACGGATGGGTATCTGGAGGAGGACAACTACATGCCCTCCTCTGAAGACGAGATTAGCCTCGGCGACGACGAGTTCGGCGTGCCCGAGGACCCCGCGGAGCAGGAGCGCTTCAAGCGCCGACTTATTGCCACTACAAGAAGCCTGAAGTAGAAGCAGCAGCAGCTTCAAGACGATCAAGACCTGCTCACAGATAGATGGACAGAAGTCCTGGCAGCCGAGGAATATGGACTCGAGTGCCACACGGCTGACCGGCCGCCTCGAGGTCGGGATAAAACGGCATATCGGCCCGAATACCAGTCTGCACCCCCGCGCCAGTTTACTACGGCCCGGGGCAATACTCAGGACCTGCGCGAGAGACTGGATAACACCGCAGGACAACCAAGATCGATCTACGGATCACTGGGGCGCGCTGCAGCACATGACGATGACCGTCATACCGGATACACTAACAGCAAATCCGGCCGGGCCGAACATAACCAGTCAAATGCAGACGGACTGCGTCGCGACATAGCCTGGCACAGAGGCGCCGCACACCCCCTCTGCTTCACTGATGAAGTGATGGATCATGAACTGCTAGAAGGGTTCAAACCCGTAAACATCGAATCATACAATGGCACAATAGACCCCGCGGTATGGATCGAAGACTTCCTTCTCCACATCCACATGGCCCGCGGAGATGATCTACATGCCATCAAGTATCTTCCCCTTAAGCTCAAAGGACCCACCCGACACTGGCTTAACAGCCTGCCAGCAAATTCCTTTGGCAGTTGGGAAAACCTGGAAGACGCATTCCTTGACAACTTCCAAGGCTCATATGTGCGACCTCCGGATGCCGATGACTTGAGCCACATTACTCAACAGCCCGAAGAATCAGCCAGGAAATTTTGGACTCGGTTCCTAACTAAGTGGCGGCCTTCAAGCATAATATCCGTGACGAGTGGCTCGCCCGACACTTCGGCTAGGAGAAACCCAAGTCCATGGCAGCTCTCACGACACTAATGACCCGCTTTTGCGCGGGCGAGGACAACTGGTTGGCTCGCAGCAGCAATACGCCACATTCTGGCACTTCAGATGTCCGTGACAATAATGGCAAGCTACGGCGCAACAGACACAAGCGACGGAACAACGGTGACAACACCGAAGACACGGAGGTCAATGCCGGATTCAGTGGATCCAAATCCGGCCAGCGGAATAATCCATTCAAAAGAAACAATCAGGGACCATCCAGTCTAGATCGTATACTGGAGGGCTCGTGCCAAATTCATTGCACCCCGGACAAGCCAGCCAACCACACTAATAGAGACTGCTCGGTATTTAAACAGGCCGGCAAAATAAACGCCGAAAACAAGGACAAGGGGCTGCACAGCAACGATGACGAGGAGCCCCGGCGTCCGAACACGGGGGGACAGAAGAAATTTACCCCCAGGTGAAAACGGTCAACATGATCTACGCCACTCACATCCCCAAGCGGGAACGGAAGCGAGCACTACGGGACGTCTACGCGATGGAGCCAGTCGTCCCCAAATTCAACCCATGGTCAACTTGTCCGATCACCTTTGATCATAGGGATCATCCTACTAGCATCTGTCACGGGGGCTCGGTCGCATTGGTCTTAGACCCAATCATCGACGGATTCCACCTCACGCGAGTCTTTATGGACGGGGGCAGCAGTCTGAACCTGCTTTACCAGGACACAGTGTGCAAAATGGGCATCGATCCTTCAAGGATTAAGCCCACCAAAACCACCTTTAAAGGTGTAATTCCTGGAGTAGAGGCCCATTGTATGGGCTCTATAACATTGGAGGTGTTCTTGGGATCTCCAGATAACTTCCAAAGCGAAGAGTTAATCTTTGATATCGTCCCTTTCCGTAGTGGTTACCACGCACTGCTCGGACGAACCGCATTTGCTAGATTCAATGCGGTACCACACTATGCATACCTCAAGCTCAAGATGCCAGGCCCGCGCGGGGTCATAACAGTCAACGGAAATATGGACTGCTCTCTCCGTACAGAAGAGCATACTGCAGCCCTTGCGGCAGAAGTACAATGCGGCCTCCTCCGGCAAACCACCAATTCGGCAACGACAACCTCAAGCACCGCTAAGCTAGGTCAGAGCACCCTGCAACAGGATCACCAGGCACGCCAAGAGCACGACTAGCAGTCCGGCCTCCGCTCAAATCCCATCAAAGAAGCATTCGTGCCACGCGTACACTATTACGCACTTAAAATACCATGGGCACAGGCGGAGGCGCAACAGTAGCTTAGTCAACAGTGCGGTATCACCGCCACATTCCTTCGTAACTTTTCCTTTCACCTTTCAGGACATTGCTTTAGTGCAGCCTCTCCAGAAGAGTCGGATTATCAGACTTACATAGGAGAGAAAACCAAGGAGGCAACAGGCTTTGCGCATAGAAGGAAATACCCAGGTGGAATCTATTTACGATCATTATACTTGCTTTATCTATCTGTACGTAGCCTGCCCCTGGATAGGGTATGTCAAATAATCCTATTTATCTCCGCTTAATGCATTCATTGTAAACATACGCTTAAATGTATTATTTATCAATGGGAGATCATATATAGCGTCAGCTTATTATTCTTATTTGAGCATTTTTTTTACAAATGTCTATTTGATATTGCATCCGTACACCTTGGTACGTTCAGTTTGCCAGGGGCTTCTTATGGCGCCCCATAATACGGCAAGACAAGTCTGAACACTTTCAACAGTGCGGCACCCCGAACTTATAACATTATATGCATTAGCTCCGAATCATGTCTTGGGTCTACAGTTGGGATAGCCCGGCTCCCTTGTTTTGGTGCCTTACGTTCCGTTATATCGGCTAAGGTAGCGCAGGGAGAACTACTGCGATTGTGCCCCGGTTCTTCCGGACGAGCACCTCAGTAGAGAAAGCCGAAAACTGACCGGCATGATGTGGCGAGATTTGGTCGCTATTTGAGAGGTCTTAAAATCCTTAAAGATTTTTCCGCTTTAGGCGATAATTCGGCTTCATCCGATTTAGGCGTATATAGCGCCCCAATTCAGTCTTCCGGATTCTAGGGGCTTCACCGAAATTTAAAATGGTAGACTTCTATGGCTAAGTGAAGGTTATAAATCCGCATAGTCCGATTGCCTTGTTCGCTGTGTGATGTCTACTACACAACCTTCTTCTTGTAGACGTTGTTGGGACTGCAAGTGCACAGGTTTGTAGGACAGTAGAAAATTTCCCTCAAGTGGATGACCTAAGGTTTATCAATCCGTAGGAGGCGTAGGATGAAGATGGTCTCTCTCAAGCAACCCTGCAACCAAATAACAAAGAGTCTCTTGTGTCCCCAACACACCCAATACAATGGTAAATTGTATAGGTGCACTAGTTCGGCGAAGAGATGAAGATACAAGTGCAAAATAGATAGTAGATATAGGTTTATGTAATCTGAAATAATAAAAACAGCAAGGTAGCAAGTGGTAAAAGTGAGCGTAAACGGTATTGCAATGACAGGAAACAAGGCCTAGGGTTCATACTTTCACTAGTGCAAGTTCTCTCAACAATAATAACATAGATAGATCATATAACAAGCCCTCAACATGCAACAAAGACTCACTCCAAAGCCACTAATAGCGGAGAACAAACGTAGAGATTATGGAGGGTACGAAACCACCTCAAAGTTATCCTTTCTATTCTATCTATTCAAGAGTTCATAGTAAAATAACATAAAGCTATTATTTCCGCTCAATCCATCATAGAGTTCATACTAGAATAACACCTTAAGATAAAAATCAACCAAAACCCTAATGTCACCTAGATACTCCATTATCACCTCAAGTATCCGTGGGCGTGATTATACGATATGCGTCACACAATCTTAGATTCATCCAACCAACATAAAAGTACTTCAAAGAGTGCCCCAAAGCTACTACCGGAGAGTCAAGAACGTGTGCCAACCCCTATGCATAGGTTCCCAATGTCATGAAACCCACAAGTTGATCACCAAAACATACATCAAGTGGATCGCAAGACATACATCAAGTGTTCTCATAAAAGACTCAATCCGATAAAATAACTTCAAAGGGGAAACTCAGATCATCACAAGAGAGTAGAGGGGGAGAAACATCATAAGATCCAACTACAATAGCAAAGCTCGGGATACATCAAGATCGTGCCATAGAGGGAACACGAGAGAGAACATGAGAGAGAGATCAAACACATAGCTACTGGTACATACCCTCAGCCCCGAGGGTGAACTACTCCCTCATCGTCATGGATAGCGCCGGGATGATGAAGATGGCCTCCGGTGATGGGATCCCCCTTCGGCAGGGTGCCAGAACAGGGTCCCGATTGGTTTTTGGTGGCTACAGAGGCTTGCGGCAGCGGAACTCCCGATCTAGGTTCTGTTCTGGAAGTTTTTGTGTACGTAGGTATATATGGGTGCAGGAAGTACGTCGGTGGAGCTACGGGGGTCCCACGAGGCAGGGGGCGCGCCCGGGGGGGGGGGGGCGTCCCCCACCCTCGTGAGCACCTCCCGTATCTCCTGACGTGCACTCCAAGTCCATCGGGTGGCTTTCCTTCCGAAAATAACTTCTCCAGTTGATTTCATTCCGTTTTGACTCTGTCTGATATTCCTTTTCCTCGAAACACTGAAATAGGCATAAAACAGCAAATCTGGGCTGGGCCTCCGGTTAATAAGTTTGTCCCAAAAATAATATAAAAGTGGATAATAAAGCCCAATATTGCCTAAAACAGTAGATAAAGTAGCATGGAGCAATAAAAAATTATAGATACGTTGTAGACGTATCACTGCGCCGGACACCTCCTTAAGGGACCAAACATTTGGATAAAGAGTGTCCGGGTTTTCCACGAACACCCCAGTACTAGTTACATGGGGGCGGAAGCCGACGACTGGCCTACTTTCAGAATTTTATAAACAACCGCACAGAAGGTAAAATTTTAAATAACAAAAGCGCTACATAGCGCAAGTAACTTCGTCTTTAAATTACAAACATGACAGAAGTGAATTCATTCTAAAATTATGTCCTTGGCACATTCATCGGCCATGAGGCGAGCACCCTTCATAATGCCATCATAATACTTTTCCAGATAGCGATGCGCCTTGCCCTCCGGCGGCCCGTCCTTCACCAGCTTCTCCGCATCCAGCTTGCCCCAATGCACCTTCGCATGGGCAAAGGCCCGGCGGGCACCCTCAATGCAAACGGATCGCTTGATGACTTCTAGTCGCGGACAGGCATTCACCATCCGTTTGATCAGGCCGAAGTATCTGGTGGGCAGGGGCTCACCAGGCCACATCCGAACTATGAAATCCTTCATAGCCACTTCGGACGCCCTGTGGAGTTCGACCAACTGCTTCAGTTGGTCACTCAGAGGTGTTGGATGTTCGGCCCCAGCATATTGGGACCAGAACAGCTTCTCCGTTAAGCTCCCCTCCTGCGCACGGTAGAACTCCGCGGCATCTGATATGCTGCGTGGCAGATCTGCGAATGCCCCTGGAGAGCTCCGGACTCGGGTAAGTAAAAGAAACGCCTCCTCCACATGTTTGCTTTGCATAAAGAATTTCTTACCCGCCATTATCTTTTTGGCCTCTTGGATTTCATGTTGTGCCTTCTCGGCTTTGGCCTTGGCGTCTTTTATACTTGAAAGGGCCTTCGTAAGCTCATCCTCTTTTGCCTTAAGTTCATGCTCCACGGCCTCGAACTTCTTGCCGAGATCCTAGAGCTCTTGTTGTACCTCTCCCACTCTAGCATCTTGCTTTTCGCGCTCCTTGCGTTCCAAGGCCACCTTGTGTTCGGCCTCGGACAGCGCTTTCTTGAGAGACGCCACTTCGGTGGTGGCCTCTGTTACAAAATGACGACGCTTCATCGTTAGAATAACCAATTTTATCTATCCTTCATTATATGAGAGCGGGGAATCACTCACCTTTGTTCTTTTTGAGCTGCCTCCTCGTGAGGTCGAGCTCTCCATGCGCCTGCTACAGGTCCTATTTTAGTCCGGCGATCTCGGCCTTACGGACTGCAGCGGCAAGCAGCAAAGCCTGCTTATTCACATTCAAAACTTCTTGTTAGACTCCTGTGGATTATAATTGACCCTCCGTTTGGTTTTTCCTTCCGAACACCAAACAGAGTATCAGGGGCTACTACCTATCAGGTGGTAATTTCACACATTTTTATTAATTACCTCAAAGCCTGTCAGGAGGCTGGTGCAGGCTTCGGTTAGTCCGCTCTTGGCAGACGAAACCTTCTGAATCACCGCACTCATAAGAGTACGGTGCTCTTCATCTATGGAAGCGCCACGAAGCGCTTCCAGCAGACAATCCGGCGCCTCGGGCGCAACGGAAGTCCTCGACACAGACGACTCTCCCTCCCTAACGAGGGGCTGCCCGCCTGAGTCTGGAACCATTGAAGGCTCCGGAACAGTGTTCAGTTGAGAGCCCGGCCTATGGTGGCTCTCCTCAACATGATCCACGGGGATCTTGAACCCCGCATGTCCGACATTTGGAATGCCGCCTTGGGGCGCCTCCAGATCCACCTCCCCCCGCTCTGGGAGCCTTTGGGACAACACACCTCCGTGTCATCCACAGGCTGAGGAGTAGTGGCCGTCGGAAGTGAGTTCATTGCCGAATCGCTCAAGGACCCGTCCGAAGACGACACCTCGGGATGGACCCTGGCCGGACTACATACAAGTTCGGCATTATAACAAAACTATGAAGCAAAATTACGATGGAGTGCGGATACTTATGACCGCACTAGGGGCTTCTTCCTGGGCAGCCACCGCTCCTTGCTATCGGCGGCGGTGGCGGAGTAGTCCAGAAGGGACGCCTTTCCCTTCTTGGACGTCCCAGCCTCCCCCTCGGGGGCGGCCTTCCTCTTTTTCTACCCCCCAATACAGGGAGGTGGAGTTTCTTCTTGTTTCCCCCCGCCTTCGCGGGAGGAATCTTCCTCGTTGTCATCGGACGACGAGGGTATGCCGGCCTTGCAACGGGGGACTCTCCTGGCCCCCTGGTCCGCCCTCTCAGGCCCCTCGTCCTTTCCGGATGGGGCGGTCTCCTCTTCTTCTTCTTCCCCTTCGGGGGAGGAGTGTGCCTCGTCGTCTTCGGACGAGGCTTCTGGTGCAACCTTACATCAGAGACCCTTTCGGATCCCCGGGGCCTTCTTATCGGCCTTCTTCTCCGGCCCCTTGTAGGGGGCCGGGACCAGCATCTCCGTCAGGAGAGCATTAGCTGGGCTTTCTGGCAGCAGAGTCGGACAGTCAATCTACTCCGCTGTCTCCACATAATCCTGAACAAATAAGAACCGAATCCGGTGGCAGCCTGAGAACTCACCTGACTAGGAGGCCGCGCGGCGTGGAGCCCACGATCCTCGGATATGGGAGGAGGTACTTCGGAGGCCTTGAACAACGCCTTCCACTCGTTTTTGTGCTTCATGCCGTAGAGCCTCTGAAGCGTCTGGTGTTCGGCCAGGACGAACTCCCACAGATTGAATGCCCGCCTTTGGCACGGCAGAATCCGGCGAACGAGCATGACCTGGATCACGTTGACAAGCTTGGTATTCTTGTCCTTCATGCCCTTGATGCAATTTTGGAGTCCGGTCAGCTCTGTAGATTCGCCCCATGATAGGCCCTTCTATTCCCAGGAGGTGAGCCACATGGGGGTTCCGGATCGGAACTCGAGGGCCGCCGCCCAGTTGGCGTCGCGCGGCTCGGTGATGTAGAACCACCCCGACTGCCACCCCTTTATAGTTTCCGCAAAGGAGCCGTCAGGCCAGGTGATGTTAGGCATCTTGCCCACCATGGCTCCTCCGCACTCCGCTTGCTGGCCACTCACGATCTTTGGCTTCACGCAGAAGATTTGCAGCCACAAGCCAAAATGAGGCTTGATGCGGAGGAAGGCCTCGCATACGACGATGAACGCTGAGATATTGAGGATGAAGTTCGGGGCTAGATCATGGAAATCTAGCCCGTAGTAGAACATGAGCCCGCGGACGAAGGGGTGAAGTGGAAACCCCAATCCACGGACGAAGTGGGCGAGAAACACGACCCTCTCGTGGGTTCCTGGAGTTGGAATGACCTGCCCATCGTCTGGTAGCCGGTGCGCTATGTCTGCGGCCAAGTATCCGACCGCCTGAAGATTCATGATATTCTTCTCCTTCATGGTGGAAGCCACCCACTTACCTCCTGCTCCGGACATGTTTAACTGTGCGGAGAAGACTTGGACTAGGTCGCTGGAGCTCGAGGGTGCAAGAGTGGGCAAGGGAGGAAAAAGGCATGGGTAAAAATGGGGAACTCTTATCCCTTAATAAAGGCGACGGAAGCGGTGCGCCTCCCCACTTGCCTGTTGGGAATCGCCTACTCCCCAAGAACCATGATTGATGGCACGGTGGGATTACCCATACCCGTATTGATGAGAATCCCGTGATAAGGGGACACGGTCTCTGCTTTGACAAGACGTGTCAAGGAAACTGCCTCGCAATACACACTATGGCTGTTTGTGGGAAAACGGTTCGAATAATGACCCGACCGTAAGGACATATCACGTTGTCTAAAAAGTTGTCAGCTGAAGTATCATTCTCTCTATGGTTGTATGTGAAGATCATTTTGCAGATCCAGACACGGTCTACGTGTTCGATAATAACCTTGGAGTATTCGGAAAGGGGGAACCCGCCTTGCAATGCCGAAGACAAGACTGCGCGCCGGACTCATCGTCATTGAAGCCTAGTTCAGGGGCTACTGAGGGAGTCCTGGATTATGGGGTATCCGGACAGCCGGACTACATACATTGTCCGGACTATTGAAGCATGAAGATACAAGACTCAAGACTCCGGCCCGTGTCCGGATGGTACTCTCCTTTGCGTGGAAGACAAGCTTGGCGATCCGGATATTATATTTCCTTCCTTGTAACTGACTCCATGTAAACCCTAGCCCTCTCCGGTGTCTATATAAACCGAAGAGGATGGTCCTTAGAGGACCAATCACAATTACAATCATATCATCATAGGCTAGCTCTTAGGCTTTAGCCTCTACGATCTCGTGGTAGATCTACTCTTGTACTACTCATATCTTCAATATTAATCAAGTAGGAAGTAGGGTTTTACCTCCATCGAGAGGGCCCAAACCTGGGTAAACATTGTGTCCCTTGCTTCCTATTACCACCAGCCTAAGACGCACAGATCAGGACCCCCTACCCGAGATCCGCCGGTTTTGACAACGACAACAATCAATCGGTAGCTAGGTCAAGCGATTCCTCTCCCTTGTAATCGATACTCAAGCAATACAACACAAAGCAGGAAGTAGGCTTTTACCTCATTGGTGAGGGGCCGAACCTGGGTAAACTCGTGTCCTTCGTCTCATCCAACCCCTTTGCGCTAACCTATGTTGTGATGGCTCCACACCTAGGTTCTTTCACTAGGGCATCTGCGGTGACAAAACCACGACACTCTTGTTTTATATCTTTAGTTATGGGTAGGAAACACAAAATACCAAAATAATTAGTTGTACCTGCTAAAACAATAGTTGAAGAACCACCCAAAATCTATCATACTGCTAAAGCTTTCTACTTGGATCATCTTCGATCCTTATGTGCTTGTGCTGAAAATCCAACTAGCTTAGTTGAGGGAAATCATTAAATGAGCATACTTATTTTGTGCAACACCACTTATCTCGAAAAGGGAAAGTTTTATGGCATCAAATTAATACTATGCAATGTTATGCTTGGAATTTATGTGAATTATATGATTTCACTTGTTGTTCTGAAGACCCTGATAACCACCTTCCCTATCAATGTGAGTTTAGTGATAATGGAATCTTATCTTCTTATGCCAAGGGTGTTTATAATTACTATGATGTTCAACAAATTGAAGAATTCGTTGCTTTTAAGGGTTCTTATGAAATTGCTTCTTTGATTGAAAAGTATGATGCTACTCTTTACAATTCTGAGAATTTTTTCATACTTAAATATTTCTATGTAAACTATGCTTCCAATGCTTATGTTAAACCATATATTGAGGACTCATCTGCGGTCCAGGAAGAGATTAATATTTTGCAGGAAACTATGGAGGAAAAAGTGATGAAATTGTGAGCTCATTGGATGAAAAAGATGACGTGGAGAGCGAAGAACAAAAGGAGGCAGAGCAGATTAGCTACCCATGCCCACCTTCTAATGAGAGTAACTCTTCAACTCATACATTGTTTAATTTCTCTTCGTGCTTACCGGAGGATGAATGCTATGACAATTGCTATGATCCCATTGATTCTTTTGAAATATCCCTTTTTGATGAACTTGATGCTTGCTATGCTTGTGGCCAAGATGCCAATATGAATTATGCTTATGGAGATGAACTTGCTATAGTTCCTTATGTTAAGAATGAAATTGTTGCTCTTTCACCCACACATGATAGTCCTATTATCTTTTTGAATTCCCCCAACTACACTATATCGGAGAAGTTTGCTCTTATTAAGGATTATATTGTTGGGTTGCGTTTTTACTATTTCACATGACGAATTAGAAGAATTTAATATGCATGTGCTTGCTACTCCTACTTGCAATTATTATTAGAGAGAAATCTCCACCTTTTATGTTTCCAACACGATAAAATTGCAAGAAACTGCTTATGCTATGTATTGGCCTTTACTTGATGTACATGCATTGTTCTTTTATGACATGCAAATGCATATGAAGAGAGTTAGACTTTATCATTGTATGATATATGTTGCTTTTTGCTCACTACTAAATTATAAATCATTGCTAATTAAAATTGGCTTTGATATACCTTGGGATCCAGGTGGATCGATTACTTGAGCACTTTATGCCTAGCTTAATGGCTTTAAAGAAAGCGCTGCCAGGGAGACAACGCAGAAGTTCTAGAGATTCATTTACTTCTATTGTCTACTTTTATAAAGTTTTAAAAACAGAAAATATAGAGGGGAACTTAAAACTTTACAAAAGGAAAAGTGAAAGTGAGAAGGACAAACATCGTTGGAGTGGTGGATATCCTTGAACTTGTTCATGCCCATGGAAACTTATTGAATCTTGAATTACAAAAACTTTTAAACAAAAATAATTATCCCCTTGTACAAATCCATTGTATTATAAAAATAATGTGCCAAGGTTCTCCTTTAGGAGGATTAGATTGCTTGTTGGTATGTGCAGTGCAAAGACGGAATCTTTGGCTGTAGTGCGTGAATTTATATTTTTACTGGAATGTCAAAAGTTTCTGAATTTTTTACACAATACTGATATGCAATTTTTCCCTAAATTTTCATAATTATTGGAGTTACAGAAGTATGGTCAATGTTCAAATTACTACAGCCTGTCCTTTGACAGATTATGTTTTTGATGCATCGTTTTGCCTGTTTTGATGAAACTGTCGATTGTATCGGTGGAGTAAGCCATGGAGAAGTTATAATACAATAGCTATAATGTGAAAACAAAATATGAATGGGTTTGCAATAGTACTTAAAGTAGTGATTTGCATTATTATACTAACGGATCTCACCGAGCTTTCTGTTAAGTTTTGTGTGGATGAAGTGTTCAAAGATCGAGGAGGTTTCGATATGAGGAGAAGGAGGAGAGGCAAGATTTCAAGCTTGGGGATGTCCAAGGCACCCCAACTAAATATTCAAGGATACTCAAGCGTCTAAGCTTGGGGATGCCCCGGAAGGCATCCCATCTTTCTTCAAAAAGTATCGTTATGCTTCGGTTTCGTTTCGTTCCCGTGATATGTGTAAATCTTGGAGCGTCTTTTGTGTTTAGTTTACACTTTTATTTTATGCACCATGCTGGTATGAGATAGTACATGGTTGATTTATAGAATGCTCTTTGCACTTCACTTATATCTTTTGAGTATGGCTTTATAGAATGCTTCATGTGCTTCACTTATATCATTTGAAGTTTGGATTGCCTGTTTCTCTACCCATATAAAACCATTGTTTGTAGAATTATCTTTTGCTTCACTTATATTTATTGTAGCATGGTCTTTTATAGAAAGAATTATACTCTCTTGCTTCACTTATAACTATTCAGAGAAGATTCTGTTTTTGATGCATTGTTTTGCTTGTTTTGATGAAACTATTGATTGTATCAATGGTATAAGCCATGGAGAAGTTATAATACAATAGCTATAACGTGAACATAATATGAATGGGTTTGCAATGTTACTTAAGGTAGTGATTTCCATTATTATACTAACGGATCTCACCGACCTTTCTGTTAAGTTTTGTGTGGATGAAGTGTTCAAAGATCGAGGAGGTCTGATATGAGGAGAAGGAGCTGAGGCAAGAGTTCAAGCTTGGGGATGCCCAAGGCACCCCAAGTAAATATTCAAGGAGACTCAAGCGCCTAAGCTTGGGGATGCCCCGGAAGGCATCCCATCTTTCTTCAACAAGTATCGGTATGCTTCGGGTTTCATTTCGTTCATGTGATATGCATAAATCTTGGAGCATCTTTTGTGTTTAGTTTTCACCTTTATTTTATGCACCATGCTGGTATGAGATAGTCCATGGTAGATTTATAGAATGCTCTTTGCACTTCACTTGTATCTTTTGAGTATGGGTTTATAGAATGCTTCATGTGTTTCACTTATATCATTTGAAGTTTGGATTGCCTGTTTCTCTACACATAGGAAGACGTTGTTTGTAGAATGCTCTTTTGCTTCACTAATATTTATTAGAGCATGGTATATTATAGAAAGAATTATGCTCTCTTGCTTCACTTATATCTATTTAGAGAGTCAATAGGAATTGGTCATCTGCATGGTTAGTCATAAAATCTTATATAAAACTTGTGGATCACTGAACATGATATGTTTGATTTGCAATATTTTTGCGATATAGAGGTGATAATATGTGGGAGGTACTAGTAAACAATTGTGGTTAGTAAGAATATTGGTGTTAAGGTTTGTGATTCCCGAAGCCTGCACGTATAGTCTCTCGTTATGCTATGAAATCGGAGCATGGTTTATTATTGATTTTCTTCCTTATGAGTGGCGGTTATATCCCCCTAGGGCCATGCGTAGTAGTACTTTGCTTCGAGGGCTAATAAACTTTTGCAATAAGTATACAAGTTCTTTATGACTAATGTGAGTCCATGGATTATACACACTCTTACCTTTCCGCAATTTGCTAGCCTCTTTGGTACCGAGCATTGCCCTTTCTCACCTCGAGAGTCGGTGCAAACTTTGCCGGTGCATCCAAACCCCGTGATATGATACGCTCTATCACACATAAGCCTTATTAATCTTCCTCAAAACAGCCACCATACCTACCTATTATGGCATTTCCATAGCCATTCCAAGATATATTGCCATGCAACTTCCACCGCTTCCGTTTTGATGACTTGAGAATTCATTGTCATATTGCTTTGTATGATCATAAGATAGCTAGCATGATATTTCATGGCTTGTCTGGTTTTTGATGTCCTTGCTACGCTAGATCATTGCACTTCCTGGTACACTGCCAAAGGCATTCATATAGAGTCATACTTTATTCCAGGTATTGAGTTGTAATATTGAGTTGTGAGTAGTTAGAAGTGTGATGATCATCATTATTCATTATTAGACCATGTTCGAGTGAGGAAAGGATGATGGAAACTATGATTCCCCCACAAGTCGGGATGAGGCTCCGGATAAATATAAAAAAAGAAAAAAAGTGAGCCCAAAAAGAGCCCAAGAAAAAAGAAAAAAATGAGGGAAAAGGGAGAAGGGGCATGCTAATTCCACACTTGTGCTTCAATGTAGAACCATGTTTTTCATATCGAGAGTCTCCTATGTTGTCACTTTCATATACTAGTGGGAATGTTTCATCATAGAGTTAGATGCACACCCACTTAGCTTTCAGTTTGAGCTTTCATACACTTATAGCTCTTAGTGCATCTGTTGCATGGAAATCCCTACTCCTCGCATCGATATCAATTGATGGGCATCTCCATAGCCCGTTGATTAGCTACGTCGGTGTGAGACTTTCTTATCTTTTGTCTTCTCTATGTTTACTCCTATCATCATACTCTATTCCAACCATAGTGCTATGTCCATGGCTTGCACTCACGTATTGCGTGGGGGTTGAAAATGTGAAGTGCGTTAAAAAGTATGAACCAATTGCTTGGCTTGTCATTGGGGTTGTGCATGTTAAATACTTTGTGTTAAGAACGCGGAGCATGACAAGACTATATGATTTTGTAGGGATAGCGTTCTTTAGCATTGATATTTTGAAAGACATGATTGTTTGTTGGGATGCCTGAGTATTGATGTCTTTATGTCATATAGACTATTGCTTTCAATCACCTATGTCTTAATATTGATGCAATGATTAGATATTTGATCAAGATTCTGCTAGGTAGCATTCCACATCGAAAAAATATTTTTTTATCATTTACCTACTCGAGGACGAGCAGGAATTAAGCTTTGGGATGCTGATACGTCTCCATCGTATCTATAACTTCTGATTGTTCCATGCCAATATTATACAAATTTTATATACTTTTGGAAACATCTTATATTATTTTTTGGGACTAACATATTGATCTAGTGCCTAGTGCTAGTTCCCGTTTTTTTGCATGTTTTTTGTTTTGCAGGATATCCATATCAAACGAAGTCCAAATGCAATAAAAATTGATGGAGAATTATTTTGGAATGTATGTGATTTTTGGGAGGTGGAATTAACGCAAAAGGAGGCCCACGACCTCCACAAGACACCAGGGCGCGGCCCAGCCCCTAGGCACGTGGTGGTGGGTGATGGCCACCTCGTAAGGTGGTTGCTACTCTACTTCGGGCACAAGGAAGCTTATATCTGGAATAAATCGAGTTAAAATCTCAGCGCAATCGGAGTTACGGATCTCCGGGAATACAAAAAATGCTTTTCGGCCAGAAAACACGAACACGAAACAGAAGAGAACAGAGGGAGATCCAATCTCGAAGGGGCTCCTGCCCCTCCGCCGTCATGGAGACCATGGAATAGAGGGGGAACTCTCCTCCCATCTAGGGGGGAGGCCAAGGAAGAAGAAGAAGGAGGAGGCTCTCTCCCCCTCTCTCCCGGTAGCGCCGGAATGCCGCCGGGGCAATCACCATGTGACGGCGATCTACTCCAACAACTCCGTCATCTTAACTAACAACTTCGTTACCTCCCCCCATCTATATTCAGTGGTACACTCTCCTGTAACCCGATGTACCCTCTACTTGAATATGTTGCTTTATGCTTCATATTATTATCCAATGATATGTTGCCATCCTATTATGCTTTAGTAGATTTTTGTTGTCCTATCAGGTAATTGGTGAATTGCTATGATTGGTTTAATTTACTTTTGGTTATGTTGCTGTCCTTTGGTGTCCATCATATGAGCGCGCGTGTAGACTGAGGGAGTCCTGGATTAAGGGGTCCTCGGGCGTCCGGCCTATTGACATGGGTCGGACTGTTGGGCTGTGAAGATACAAGACCGAAGGCTCTCACCTGTGTCCGGATGGGACTCTCGTTGGCGTGGAAGGCAAGCTTGGCGTCCGGATATGCAGATTCCTTTCTCTGTAACCGACTTTGTACAACGCTAGTCCCCTCTAGTGTCTATATAAACTGGAGGGCTTAGTCCGTAGAGGCAATCATAATCATATAGGCTAGGCTTCTAGGGTTTTAGCCATTACGATCTCGTGGTAGATCAACTTGTAATACTCATATTCATCAAGATCAATCAAGCAGGAAGAAGGGTATTACCTTCATAGAAAGGACCCAAACCTGGGTAAACATCATGTCCCCGCCTCCTGTTGCCATCAACCTTAGACGCATAGTTCGGGACCCCCTACCCGAGATCCGCCAGTTTTGACACCGACATTGGTGCTTGCTACCTCTTGAGCATGTGTTGGTTTTTCCCTTGAAGAGGAAAAGGTGATGCAGCAAAGTAGGGTAAGTATTTCCCTCAGTTTTGAGAACCAAGGTATCAATCCAGTAGGAGGCTCCTCACAAGTCCCACGCGCCTACATAAACAAACAAGAACCTCACAACCAACGCGATAAGGGGGTTGTCAATCCCTTCATGGCCACTTGCGAAAGTGAGATCTAATAGAGATAATATGATAAGATAAATAGGTATTTTTATGATATAGATTGAAAAGTAAAGATTGCAAAATAAAGTAGATTGGAAACTTATATGATAGAGAATAGACCCCGGGGGGCATAGGTTTCACTAGTGGCTTCTCTCAAGGTAGCATAATTATTATGGTGGGTGAACAAATTACTGTCGAGCAATTGATAGAAAAGTGCATAGTGTCGGTGCGAGGACGACACCTATGGGATCACAAGAATCCCTACTACGGTTGCGGGGCGCGGGGTCATGAGAAGAGCGGATCAAACAGATAGCACACGGGTTCTTTATCCATGTTCGGGCCGCGAGGATGCGTAAAACCCTACTCTTGCTTTGGTGGTTTGTTTATCTGTGTTCTTGAACTAGCAATGGGGTGTGAGGAGCTCCAAAAAGCTGAATCCTCCTCCTGGTCGCCTCGGGCCTCCTTTTATAAGGAAAGGGGTTGCCACAGTGGCACACAGGAGGTGGAAAGGGTACAGTGATGCGAGTTTATCCCTCGCATTACATGACAAGGCGCATTTAATGCGTCTTGCTTAGGTGTCCTTGCTTTATCGGGGACGGGGGAGAGCCCAGTCTCGTCCATCGCCGCTCCCTTTCGTGTCGACACGCGCCCTGGCCAGCGGTGCCCGTGGTGCCATGTAGGCAGGCAGACAACTGAGGTGGCGCAGCGGTGGGTCTCCATGAAGATCCGCTTGCCGTTACGCAGGTGCCTGCCCAACTGGTTGGGTTGGCAGCTGCATGCGAACGGTGGTGGAGGTGTGGATTGGCACGGGCCTGATGGTGGTCCTACGGGTGTCCTTGGCAAGGGCCTCGCCGTAGCCCCGGCAAGGGTCATGCCGGGGCCCCGGCAAGGGTCTTGCCATGGCGCCTGCTGTCATCCTCGGCAAGGATCTTGCCAGGGGCCTTGTGGTCCTCCTTGGCTGGGATCCCGCCAAGGGTCATCATGTTCTATAGTGTGTATCTGATCTTGAATGTCTTCACAAAGATCTGCATGCCACCATGCGGATGTCTCCCGAATCCTTGCCCCATGGGGGCAGTGGACTCAAGGGTGATTCACTCCGTAGGTGTGGGGCGAGCTGCCACGGCAAGGGTCTTGCCGGGTTTGCTAAAACCGCCCCCCGGCAAGGATCTTGCCGGGGGAGTCCACTTCGTCCCCTTTGCTCTTTGTGGTCTTGGTCTTGGCGTCGTTCTGCTCCTTTCGAGCTTCGGCCTTACCTTGGCTTACCTCCCTTGCCTTGCTCAGTGCGGTGGTGTCCGTGGCTCAGACTGCCCGTGCACAGTTATAGGGGTACACAAAGTGTACCCCCCTCTTTTTGTACACCGACAGGAGCCCCCGAGCCTGGGCCACACGTAAGCGCAATCGCGTCGTTGGGCTAGGCCCAAAAACGGTGCGCGGGCAGGCGGGGTAGTTTTTACCGCGGTAAGTTTCTTCGCGCGCTGCATTTCCCATGCCTCCCGCGTGTGGCTCGGCATGGGGAGGCGTGTGTGACGTGGGCAGCATGCGTGGGGCTGAGCTCTGCGCGCATGCGTCACGTCGTAGTAAAAGGGGGCGGTTCGCGCCTTCCCCATAAACGGAGGGAGGCGTGGAGGCGCGGCCCATTTACTGAACGGGGCCGGGGCGTGGTCTTCAAGGCGTCCACTCCCCACGATGACGGGGTGGGGAGAGGTCGCCTCGGTCCCGCATTCCTGCCACGTGGTTCTGATGCGCTTTGGGTGGCGAACGGTGGAGGCGGGAAACCGGGCCGTCGCAGGCCGGGGCAGCGGGTTGGTCTCAGTTCCCTGCGCCTTCCGCGTCTTGATTGGCTGAGCAGGGCGGCCGAGCCCCCACCCCGTTCCTTTATAAAGAGCGGGGGGGGAACGGTGTCCCGCACTCTTTCATCTTCTCCTTCCTTCAGCTTCTGCTCCCCCCTCCATCCGCCATGGAGAGAGGGAATCCTGGCCCTTCAACGGTGGCAGCAAGGGTCGCCGCTCGACAACGCGTCCTTCCTTCTCCTTCACCTGCAGTGGCAGAGCCAACCGCGAGGGGAAGGGGGAGGGGTCGAGGCCGCGGGCGAGGCCGTGGGTGAGGCCGAGGCGCTCAGGGATGAGGAGAACGAGGCGGCGCGCCGGTCTTGCCTCCGCCAGTAGTTCCTCCCCCCATTGAGGGCCATGTTGGGGATGACCCTTGCGAGTTCTTCGTCAGGCTGCGCCAGCCGCCTCGCCGTCGTCTTTGTCTCCCGACTCCATTCGCGAGCGAGATGGAGCTGGATCCGCCGGAGTCATTGCGGTTGCACATGAGGGGTTGTTGGATCAGCGGTACGCGAATTCGCGTCGACTTTCCAGCCCCTCACGTGATGTATCTTGGTCGAGGGTGGAAGACGTTCGCTCATATCCACCGCTTGACGGCGGGGCTCACTCTCCATTTCAAATTGATGGAGGGCGGCCTCCTCTCCATCAAGGTCTTCGGGTGCTTCGGGACTCGGGCAAGGTGCTGCGTGGAGAGCTCTTCTGATAGCGAAGACTCCTCCTCGGGCGGGAGTGGCGAGGAGGACAGCGGCAGCGACAACAAGGGTAGCAGGCGGCAGGATGACGGGTCCGACTAGGTGTCGGGGGCCGCTCCGTGCGGCACCGGCGATCCCATCATCCGTGTCACCGGCTTCCTGAACTTCTCGGGGTCGTCTCCTTGGCCGGCTAGCGTTGGGAGGTTGCGGAAGAGGAAGAGGGCGGGCAGCAAGGCCGTCAAATCGGAGTACGCGGGCACCGACGCCTTCGACGCGTGCTGACGTCCTGCCGCCTCGTCTTCGAGCTCTGCTTCCGGCGCCGCCATCACCATCCAGCCTTCGGACGGCCACCGAGATGTTCTCTTGGTGCCTCCTAACACCCGTAGCTCGCCTAGGCGCTCCTTTTGCCCTTTTCGCCCCCTTGACCTGCCTCCTGAGGAGAGGGACAAGAAAGGGGTTACAGGCACCTTATCACTTTTTAGCTTGTAAGCCTTTAGGCCTTAGCTGAATTTAAAACTTGTAATCCCACCATTCATGTTTTTCATTCCCCATGGGCTATACCTGAGTGGAATGTTTTTAATGAAAAAGGGATGCTTGCCGGGTCATTTGTTTGCGGGTAGAACCCATGACAAGGAGTAAATCCTTGATATCCCCAAGATAAACATTTCCTTGCCCGGCAACAGGCTCTGCCGTCTTCCCACTTTGCTCGACCTTTCTCACGCTTTCGGCGGAGGCAGGGATGAGGTGGGTTCAGGCTCCTCGTTTCATCCTTTTGCTGCCACGACTATGACCAAACCTGGCCCCAGGAACGAGCCCTAGGGCCTAGAGTTTTAGGGGAGCATGGTAGCTTTGGGAAAAAACGAGGTTTCACATACCTCAGTCCATAAGGGAATGCATGATAAGGGATGAAGAACTTATCTGAAGCTGTAGCCCCCGGCAAGTCTGGTTTGCCGTGGGTGAATCTTTGTACTTGCAGCCCCCGGCAATACTGGCTTGCCGGGATCTAGATGCCGGTCTGTCCCTCTTTTCTTTTTTGTCCTCAAGTGATCCGGCAAGGATATCTGTGAGTCCTGCGAACCAAAGAAGACAAAAGAACGACAAAGGGACGCACACTCGACCTCTAAGCTAGGGGTTAGTCGCCGCTAAGCACTATCAACCCTAACCAAGGATGAGACTTGACCTAGCATGCATGCTATAACTTAGGGCGCCAGCGCTTCATTTATTTATGCTCAGGGTCTGCGCCTGGCTTTGTACAAAGGGTTACATGCATCATCGACAATGCTTGTACAAAAGGTGGCTTGCCCGGGGGCCCGGCAAGCCGCGCCTAATGGGTAAAACTTGCGAAGATGCTCAATGTTCCAGGAGTTACTCACCGGAACAGCATCTTTGGTCTCCAGGCGGACTGCGCCGGGCCTAGTGACTCGTATTACCCGATAAGGGCCTTCCCACTTTGGCGTCAACTTGTTGGAATTCTTGGCCGATTGAACGCGCCGAAGGACAAGGTCGCCTTCCTCAAGGCTTCGGGCATGAACCTTGCGGCTATGGTAGCGGCGCAAGGCTTGCTGGTAGCGTGCTGCTCTCACAGTCGCCCGAAGACGATCTTCCTCAAGGAGCACTGCGTCATCCTGCCGCAGTTGCTCTTGCTCAAGCTCATCATAAGCGAGCACTCGAGGTGACCCGTATATGAGTTCAGTGGGGAGAACTGCTTCTGCCCCGTATACCAGGGCAAAAGGTGTCTGGCCGGTGGCTTGATTTGGCGTCGTCCTGATTGACCAAAGAATCGTCGGCAACTCATCAATCCAGCGCCTTCCACTCTTGTGCAGCCTGTCAAAGGTCTTGGTCCTTAAGCCTCGCAGTGCTTCAGCATTTGCCCTCTCAGCTTGCCCATTGCTTCGCGGGTGAGCAACGGAAGCGAAACAGACTTTGCTGCCGAGGTTTTGGGTATATTGCATGAAGGTGCGGCTTGTGAACTGTGTGCCATTGTTGGTGATAACCCTGTTGGGTATACCAAAACGGCACACTAGTTCCTTGAAGAACTTGACGGCTGACTGAGCTGTGACCTTCCTCACTGCCTCCACCTCCGGCCACTTTGTGAACTTGTCGATTGCAACGTACAAGTACTCAAAGCCCCCGACAGCGCGGGGGAAGGGGCCCAGTATGTCGAGCCCCCAGACCGAGAAGGGCAAGGAGAGAGGAATGGTTCGAAGGGCTTGAGCTGGCTGATGAAGCTTCTTTGAATGGAACTGACATGCTTCACACCTGGTGACTAGTGTCGTCGCATCCTGGAGGGCGGTGGGCCAGAAGAAGCCTTGCCGGAATGCCTTGCCGGCAAGGGCCCTTGACCCAATGCGGGATCCACATATGCCTCCGTGTATCTCTGCCAACAGCTCCAGTCCTTCCTCTCGAGGGATACACTTCAATTTCACACCGTTCGTCCTCTTTCTGTACAGGACGTCATCGACGAACTGGTACATGGTAGAGCGATGGGCTAATTTTTCCGCTTCTTCCTGCTCCTCTAGAAGTTCCCCTGTTTGGAGGAATCGGACGGTGTGCTGTGCCCACGCTGGAGCCTGGGGCTCGACAGCGAGGACTAAAGGCATCTCCTCCGCTATAGGAGCAGCTGCCTCGACGACAAGAGCTTGACGCTCCGCCGGAGCCAGTCGTCCCGTGGCGGGCTCAGTATCCCCGGCAACATCCTTGCCAGCGGCTCCGGGGAGCTCGGCGGGAAAGTACTTGCCGGGCCCTGATTTCCTCCTCTTATTCTACTCTGTTGATGGATCAACGGATGGCTGAGTTAGCTGAAGCACAAAGGTACCTGGTTCCACAGGTAGCTTGAGGGTAGCGCGTTTTGACAGGTAATCGGCGATATCGTTCTTCGCTCGAGGAACGTGTTCAGCCTGTATACCATCAAAACGCTCTTCCAGCTTTCTCACTTCATCGATGTAGGCTTTCATTAACGGGCTCTGGTAATCCTTGTTGACTTGCTTGACGACAAGCTGCGAGTCCCCCTGACAATGAGTTTCTTGATTCCGAGGTCCGCCACGATCCTAAGACCGGCAAGCAGCCCTTCATACTCTACCATATTGTTTGTTGACACCTCCCTGGGGAAGTGCATCTGGATCACGTACTTGAGGTGCTCTCCAGTGGGTGCGACAAGCAGTACGCCAGCCCCAGCGCCTTGTAAGGAGAAAGCTCCATCAAAGTACATGGTCCAATCACAACTTGCCTCCTTGCCGGGGAGGAGCAGTCTCTTGGGCTTCTTCGTCAGGCGTTGCGGTCCATTCTCCAATGAACTCTGCTAGAACTCGGCTTTGAATCGTCGAAGTGCTTTCAAACTTGAGGCCAAAGCTGGACAACTCCAGTGCCCATTCTACAGTTCTTCCCGTTGCATCCGTATTGTGCAATATCCGTTGCAGAGTGAAGCGAGTGACGACAGTGATCATGTGTGCCTGGAAGTAGTGATGCAGCTTCCTCGAGGCCATAAGAAGGCCGAAGAGCAGTTTCTGCACGCCAGAGTACCTTGATCTAGCCCCCTGCAGGAGGGAACTAACAAAGTAGACCGGGTGCTGCATCATTTTCTTCTTCGGCGGCACTTCAACTGGCTGTGTTGTCTCTGCATTGGTGGTGTTGGGCTCTGCCACTGCCATCTCCTCGTCGTCAACCTCTCTTTGCACCACCAGTGCGGCGCTGACCACCTGGTCCGTTGCCGCCAGGTATAGCAGCAACGGCTCCTGTGGCCTAGGCGCAACTAGCATTGGCGCGGAGGAGAGGTACTTCTTCAAACCTTGCAATGCTGCTTCGGCTTCTGGCGTCCACTCCATCGGGCCTGCCTTTTTCATGATCTTGAAAAAGGGAAGGGCGCGCTCGACAGACTTGGAAATGAACCTGCCCATGGCGGCGACGCAACCAGCAAGCCAACGCACGTCCTTGATTCGCTTGGGTGCTTCAATCTTCTCTATAGCTTTGATTTTGTCTGGATTGGCCTCTATCCCATGTTGTGACACCAAGAACCCGAGAAGTTTGCCGGACGGGACGCCAAAGACGCACTTCTCAGGGTTCAGCTTGAGATTGATCTTGCGCAGGTTTGCAAATGTTTCTTGCAAATCTAGTATGAGGGTTGCCCTGTCCTTGGTTTTGACCACTATGTCATCCATATAAGCTTCCATATTTCTATGGAGTTGGGGTTCAAAACCAATCTGGACCGCCCTTGCAAACATCAAACCAGCACTCTTCAACCCGAAAGGCATTCGCATGAAACAATACGTACCACATGGGGAGATGAATGTCGTTTTCTCTTCGTCTTCTCTTGTCATGAAGATCTGGTGGTAGCCGGAGTAGGCGTCGAGGAATGATAGCAGATCACACCCAGCCGTGGAGTCAACAATCTGGTCGATGCGCGGCAACGGGAAGGGGTCTTTAGGGCAAGCCTTATTGATATCTGTGTAATCAATACACAGTCTCCATTTCCCATTTGCCTTGCGCACCACGACCGGATTGGCCAACCACGTTGGATGGAGCACTCCTCTTACCAAACCCGCTGCTTCCAGTTTCCGGATCTCTTCTGTGATGAACTCTTGTCGTTCCAAAGCTTGCTTTCTGACCTTCTGCTTGACGGGCCGTGCATGAGGGTAGACAGCAAGGTGGTGCTCAATCACCTCCCTGGGAACACCGGAGATGTCGGAAGCTTGCCATGCAAACACATCGACATTCACCCGCAGGAAGGTGACAGGCGGGTCTTCCTATTTGTCGTCAAGGGTGGAGCTTATGGTAAAAGCTCCTCCTGTGCCATCCTCATTGACAGAAACCTTCTTGGTTCCCGGCGGTATGGCCCTGGGCTTCTTGTTTCCGCTGGTGGAGCTCTCTGGCACGTCCTCGACGGCAGCGCTACACTCCGAAGAGGTGCGCTTGCCGGAGTGGGTGTCCGAGGTCTCACCGGTCTTCTTCTTCTTCCCTCCCGGGGTCCCAGCGGCAGGAGCAAGTGCCCTAGCGGCGGCAGCTGCTGCAACCACTTGCTGGTATAGTTGGTCAGCGCAAATCAGCGCATCTTTCTTGTCGGAGGGGATGGTGATGATCGTCACAGGTCCTGGCATCTTTAGGGTGTTGTAGGCGTAGTGTGACGCCGCCATGAACTTGGCCAGCGCTGGGTGGCCAAGGCTCCCGTTGTAGGGCAAGGGGATCGTGGCAACATCGAACACGATCCTCTCCATCCTGAAGTTCAGGTCGTTTCCAAAAGTCACGGGCAGCGTGACCTTTCCCTTGGGTTGGCTTCTTCCCGGGTTGACCCCCTGAAACATGACCGTCTCTTCGAGGTCTCCATCAGGAATCTGCAGTTTCTCGATCACGACAGGCGAGATCAAGTTCAGACCGGCCCCGCCATCGACTAGCATCTTCATCACCTTGAGGTTGCGTATTGTTGGTGAAACCAACAATGGAAAGCACCCGACCGCAGTAGTGCGATCATGGTGGTCCTCAGTGTCAAAAATGATAGGTGTGCTGGACCACTTCAGCGGCCTTTGGGCATCAAACGACGGCTCTGCCGCTGTAATCTCTCGCGCCCACTGTTTAAGCCGGCGGTGAGAAGTATGCAGCGAGGCGCCGCCGTCGATGCACATGGCCTTTGTAGCTTTCTGAAACTCTTGGTCGCCGGATTCGTCGTCCTCTTCGTGATCGTCGTCTTCTGGCTTTCTGTCACGGCCCCGGCGGGCCTCTCTTGTTGCTTATCCTTGCCGCGACGGCCCGCTTGGCCGTCACGCTTCTTGCCGGACCCCTCAGCATCGTCTGGGCCCGTCTCCTTGTCCCGCCTCTCATACTCAGCCCTCTGCTTCTCAGCGAGGAGCTCAACCTGTCGGCAGTCCTCGAGAGCATGGACTTTGGTGCGATGGACCTTGCAGTATCGCTTGTCGGAGTTTCCTGGCTTCTCGGCAGCCACCAAGGCCTGGCAGGCGACACATCCGGCAACCTCCTTGCCGGGTTCATCTGCCTTGGTTTTCTTGGTGGAGCCGGCATCATTAGATCCCTCGACGGCAAGCATGGCTTTTCCTTTGCGCTTCCTGTTGTGGCACCGGCCTTTCTTCTCCGGGGCGGCAATATCCTCATCTGAGGAGTCGGTTTCCACGCCGGCATCTTCGCCGGGGTACTTCCTTCCCTCTTCAGCTCGGGCACATTTGTCAGCAAGAACATAGAGTTCTGCTACATATCTCACCTTGTTCATTGCCTGCTCTTCACGCATCTTGCGGTTACGCACGTTCTGATGGAACGCGCTGATGATGGCGGCAGGGTGAACATCAGGGATATTGTACTGTACCAGTCTGAACCTCTGTATATACTTGCGGAGACTCTCACCTCCCTTCTGGGGAATGACGTGCAGGTCGCTTGCTTGGCCATGGGCTTGGTGGCCTCCAGTAAAGGCGCCCACGAACTCATGGCACAAATCCAACCAGGAGGAAATAGAGTCTACCGGCAAGTGCATCAACCATGACATGGCATTGGGTTTAAGAGCCAACGGAAAGTAATTCGTAAGCACCTTATCGTGGCGGGCTCTGGCAGCTTGCATCGCGATGGTGTAGACGCCGAAGAACTCGGACGGGTGGGTCTTGCCACTGTACTTTTCGCCCACGTCGGGTTTGAAGGTGCGGTGAGTGGGCCACTGGAATTGCCGCAGCTCTCGGGTAAAAGCCGGACAGCCTACCTCGTAAGGTAGGCCTCCAGGGCTCCCCGGTGTCGGGTGGCTCACAGCAGGCCCTGCTCGCCTATTTGATTGGTGGCATGCTCCGCGCCGGCGCTTGATAGTGGTTCGAGCGTCTTCATGTTCTCGTTCCCGAAGAACTTGGCGTTGGTCACAGTGGGCCCGCGGGTCGGACGATGCTACGGAGATATCATCGCCCGTAACGTCACGACGGGCTGGCGTCCGCGGTACCGGGCGAGGAGGAGGTGAGTGCACCATGGTCGCGGCGCCGCCGGCTCTCCTGCCACTGGTGCGTGGGACTCCGTTGGAGCATCGACCCGGGGGCCCCACCGGACTCGGTTCATGTTTGTTGGCCACCGCAACAAGGCTTCGGATAGTGGCTCTCCATTCATCGAGTTTCCCTGTAGTGGGAGGGAAATCGAGGAGCAACTGCGCGCGCGCCAGGGCTTCTGCTAGCGTTGGTGGCAGCGAAACCTGCACGGATCGCGACGCGCTTCGACTTCAGACCATGTCAGAAGGAGCTCTATCACGACCCTGCAGTCGCATGCCATCTTCACCAGCGCCTCGGCGAGCGGGCAGGTCTTCTAAATTCTGGGAGTGGCGCTCGGGGCTCTTTCCGCGGCGATGCCCGGGGTCCTCGGTGTGATTACGCCGTTCGTCGCGCGCCGCTTGAGATGAGCGCGTTGTCGGCGCCGGCGTGGGTGTCTTGGAAGCCCTCGCGTCGCCTTCGGGCGGGGTGGCAGTGATCTTGGAAGGCCCCGCGCCACCCGCGGAGGGCCTGGCTCCGTCTTTGGATTTGGCGGCGTGCGGCCCGTTACCAGGCGCACGAACATCACCGCCTCCCAAACTTCGGCTGCTGGGACGGTGTTGGTGTTCGCGAACGGCGCCCCGGGTCCTTTCTGTGACCGGTCCGCTGCTCGCCCACGTCGGGACTGGATGTTTGGCTTCCGATGGGCCAACCGCCACCGTCATCTTCTTCTTGGGCGCCATGACGATGAAGAGGCGTCGAACTAACTGCTAGAGCCGATTCTCACAACTGCGCCCCCTACCTGGCGCGCCACAGATGTCGGTGCAATGACGACACCTATGGGATCACAAGAATCCCTACTACGGTTGCTGGGCGTAGGGTCGTGAGAAGAGCGTATCAAACAGATAGCACACGGGTGCTTTATCCAGGTTCAGGCCGCGAGGATGCGTAAAACCCTACTCCTGCTTTGGTGGTTTGTTTATCTGTGTTCTTGAACTAGCAATGGGGCATCAGGAGCTTCAAAAAGCCAAATCCTCCTCCTGGTCGCCTCGGGCCTCCTTTTATAAGGAAAGGGGTTGCCACAGTGGCACACAGGAGGTGGAAAGGGTACAATGATGCGAGTTTATCCCTCGCATTACATGACAAGGCGCATTTAATGCGTCTTGCTTAGGTGACCTTGCTTTATCGGGGACGGGGGAGAGCCCAGTCTCATCCGTCGCCACTTCCTTTCGTGTCGACACGTGCCTTGGTCAGCGGTGCCCGTGGTGCCATGTAGGCAGGCAGGCAGCTGAGGTGGCGCAGCGGTGGGTCTCCATGAATATCCGCTTGCCGCCACGCAGGTGCCTGCCCAGCTGGTTGGGTCGGCAGCTGCATGCGAATGGTGGTGGAGGTGTGGATTGGCGTGGGCCTGATGGTGGCCCTACGGGTGTCCTTGGCAAGGGCCTCGCCGTAGCCCCGGCAAGGGTCTTGCCGGGGCCCCGGCAAGGGTCCTGCCGTGGTGCCTGCTGTCATCCCCGGCAAGGCTCTTGCCGGGGGCTTGTGGTCCTCCTTGGCTAGGATCCCGCCAAGGGTCGTCATCTTCTATAGTGTGTATCTGATCTTGAATGTCTTCACAAAGATCTACATGCCACCACGGGGATGTCTCCCGAATCCTTGCCCCATGGGGGCAGTGGACTCAAGGGTGATTCGCTCCGTAGGTGTGGGGCGAGCTGCCACGGCAAGGGTCTTGCCGGGTTTGCTAAAACCGCCCCCGGCAAGGATCTTGTCGGGGGAGTCCGCTTCGTCCCCTTTGCTCTTTGTGGTCTTGGTCTTGGCGTCGTTCTGCTCCTTTCGAGCTTCGGCCTTACCTTGGCTCACCTCCCTTGCCTTGCTCAGTGCGGTGGTGTCCGTGGCTCAGACTGCCCATGCACAGTTATAGGGGTACAAAAAGTGTACCCCCCTCTTTTTGTACACCGACACATAGTTATGATAATATATAGGCATGATCATGTATATAGGCATCACGTCCGCAACAAGTAGACCGACTCCTGCCTGCATCTACTACTATTACTCCACACATCGACCGCTATCAAGCATGCATCTAGAGTATTAAGTTCATAAGAACAGAGTAACTCATTAAGCAAGATGACATGATGTAGAGGGATAAACTCAAGCAATATGATGTAAACCCCATCTTTTTATCCTCGATGGCAACAATACAATACATGCCTTGCTTCCCCTGCTGTCACTGGCAAAGGACACCGCAAGATTGAACCCAAAGCTAAGCACTTCTCCCATTGCAAGAAAGATCAATCTACTAGGGCAAACCAAACTGATAATTCGAAGAGACTTGCAAAGATAACCAATCATACATAAAAGAATTCAGAGGAGATTCAAATATTTCTCATAGATAAACTTGATCATAAATCCACAATTCATCAGATCTCGACAAACACATCGCAAAAAGAGTTACATCGAATAGATCTCCAAGAAGATCAAGGGTAACTTTGTATTGAGATTCAAAGAGAGAGAAGAAGCCATCTAGCTAATAACTATGGACCCGAAGGTCTGTGGTAAACTACTCACAACTCATCGGAGAGGTCGTGGTGATGATGTAGAGGCCCTCCATGGTCAATTCCCCCTCCGACGGGGCGCCGGCGAAGGCTCCAAGATGGGATCTCGCGGATACAAAAGGTTGCAGCAGTGGAAATAGTTTTTTGTGGTGCTCCTGGATGGTTTCAGGGTAGGAAGATATATATAGGCGAAGGAGGTAGGTCAGGGGAGCCACGAGGGGCCCACGAGGCAGGGGGCGCCCCCCTAGGGCGTGCCAAGCACCGTCGTGGCCACCTCGGCTGCTTCTTGACGTCCACTCCAAGTCTCCTGGATTGCGTTTGTTCCAAAAAGATCGCTCCCGAAGGTTTCATTCCATTTGGACTCCGTTTGATATTCCTTTTCTGCGAAAGACTAAAATAGGCAAAAAAAACAGCAATTCGGGCTGGGCCTCCAGTTAGTAGGTTAGTCCCAAAAATGATATAAAAGTGTATAGTAAAGCCCATAAACATCCAAAACGGGTAATATAATAGCATGGAACAATCAAAAATTATAGATACGTTGGAGACGTATCAAGCATCCCCAAGCTTAATTCCTGCTTGTCCTCGAGTAGGTAAATGATAAAAACAGATTTTTTTGATGTGGAATGCTACCTAGCATATTTCTAAATGTATTTCTCTTTATTGTGGCATGAATTTTCAGATCCAAATGATTCAAAATAAAAGTTCATATTGATAAAAGAATAATAATACTTCAAGCATACTAACAAAGCAATCATGTCTTCTCAAAATAGCATGGCTAAAGAAAGCTATCCCTACAAAATCATATAGTCTGGCTATGCTCTATCTTTCATCACACAAAATATTTAAATCATGCACTACCCCGATGACAAGCCAAGCAATTATTTCATACTTTAATGTTCTCAAACTTTTCAACTTTCACGCAATACATGAGCGTGAGCCATGGACATAGCACTATAATGGAATAGAATGGTGATTGTGGAGAAGACAAAAAGGAGAAGATAGTCTCACATCAACTAGGCGTATCAAAGGGCTATGGAGATCCCCATTAATAGATATTAATGTGAGTGAGTAGGGATTGCCATGCAACGAATGCACTAGAGCTATAAGCATATGAAAGCTCAAAAAGAAACTAAGTGGGTGTGCATCCAACTTGCTTGCTCACGAAGACCTAGGGCACTTTTGAGGAAGCCCATCATTGGAATATACAAGCCAAGTTCTATAATGTAAAATTCCCACTAGTATATGAAAGTGACAACATAGGAGACTCTCTATCATGAAGATCATGGTGCTACTTTGAAGCACAAGTGTGGAAAAGGATAGTAACATTGTCCCTTCTCTCATTTTCTCTTTTTTTTTAAATTTAGGTGGGCTTCTTTGGCCTTTTTTTATTTGAGTTTCTTTGGCCTCTTTTATTTTATTTTATAAAGTCCGAAGTCTCATCCCGACTTGTGGGGAAATCATAGTCTCCATCATCCTTTCCTCACTTGGGACAATGCTCTAATAATGAATATCATCACACTTTTATTTACTTACAACTCAAGAATTACAACTCAATACTTAGAACAAAATATGACTCTATGTAGATGCCTCCGGCGGTGTACCTAGATATGCAATGAATCAAGAGTGACATGTATGAAAGAATTATTAAGGTGGCTTTCCAACAAATACAATGTCAACTGCATGATCATGCAATAGCAATATGACAATGACGGTGTGTGTCATAATAAACGGAACAGTGGAAAGTTGCATGGCAATATATCTCGGAATGGCTATGGAAATGCCATAATAGGTAGGTATGGTGGCTGTTTTGAGGAAGGTATATGGTGGGTGTATGGTAACGGCGAAAGTTGCGCGGCACAAGAGAGGCTAACAATTGTGGAAGGGTGAGAGTGCACATAATCCATGGACTCAACATTAGTCATAAAGAACTCATATACTTATTGCAAAAATCTACAAGTTATTGAAACAAAGTACTACGTGCATGATCCTAGGGGGATAGATTGGTAGGAAAAGACCATCGCTCGTCCCCGACCACCACTCATAAGGAAGACAATCAAAAAATAAATCATGCTCCAACTTCATCACATAACGGTTCACCATACGTGCATGCTACGGGAATCACAAACTTCAACACAAGTATTCCTCAAATTCACAATTACTGTACTAGCATGTCTCTAATATTACCACCTTTATATCTCAAAACAATTATCAAGCATCTAGTTGATCATAGTATTCAATTCACTTCCTATGATAGTTTTTATTATACCCAACTTGGATGCCCATCATTCTAGGACCAATTTTATAACCATAGCAAATACCATGCTGTTCTAAAAGACTCTCAAAATAATATAAGTGAAGCATGAGATATCAATAATTTATACAAAATAAAACTACCACCGTGCTCTAAAAATATATAAGTGAAGCACTAGAGCAAAATTGTCTAGCTCAAAAGATATAAGTGAAGCACATCGAGTATTCTAATAAATTCTGAATCATGTGTGTCTCTCCCAAAAGGTGTGTACAACAAGGATGATTGTGGTAAACCAAAAAGAAAATACTCATATCATACAAGACGCTCCAAGCAAAACACATATCATGTGGTAAATAAAAATATAGCTCCAAGTAAAGTTACCGATAGACGAAGACGAAAGAGGGGATGCCTTCTGGGGCATCCCCAAGCTTAGGCTTTTGGTTGTCCTTGAATATCTTGGGGTGCCATGGGAATCCCCAAGATTAGGCTCTTGCCACTCCTTATTCCATATTCCATCAAATCTTTACCCAAAACTTGAAAACTTCACAACACAAAACTCAAGAGGAAATCTCATGAGCTCCATTAGTGCAAGAAAGAAAAACCACCACTTAAGGTACTGTAATGAACTCATTCTTTATTTATATTGGTGTTAAACCTACTGTATTCTAACTTCTCTATGGTTCATACCCCCCCCCCCCGATACTAGCCATAGATTCATCAAAATAAGCAAACAACACGCAAAAAATAGAATCTGTCAAAAACAGAACAGTCTGTAGCAATCTGTAACTTTCGAATACTTATGGAACCCTAAAAATCCTACTAAAATAGGACGTCCTAGGTAATTTGTCTATTGATCTACTTCAAAAAGAATCAACTCAAAATCATGTTTCTGTGATTTATTAGATTTTTCTCGTAAGCGCAAAAGTTTCTGTTTTTCAAAAAGATCAAATTAACTTTCACCCAAGATGATCCTATAGGTTCTACTTGGCACAAACACTAATTAAAACATAAAACCACATCTAAACAGAGGCTAGATGAATTATTTATTACTAATCAGGAACAAAAATCAAGGAACAAAAATAAAATTGGGTTGCCTCCCAACAAGCGCTATCGTTTAACACCCCTAGCTGGGCATAAAAGCGAGAATAGATTTAAGTATTGCCATAATGATAAGTTAAATCACGAAAACTCATATCATATTCCCTACGTTCAGCAGCAAGTTTTCATTGTGGCAAGAAAAAATAATCAAAATGGCTAAATTTAGTGGGACAAGAGTCCCCGAGATCAAGCTCGGGAGGTATAGGTTCCTCCCTTGGCCCTTCATATTGCACAACTAATTCATCATTGTAAGCATTATTTTGGCAAAAATTCATGAGCCTATACTCAAGAGAAAATCCTAGCTCATTATTTTGAATGGCAAAATCATTATGAAGTTCGGAAATTCTATCAATTAGAACGTTGGTAGGAACCTTTTTTCTAAGGTTTTCATTAAAAGCAACATAATCTAAAGATTGTAAATGCATTATGTCCTCTTGATTGAAGAGGATTGCCTCTATGGGAGGACGACCAACGCCTACTTTATCGTGAACAAAAATTTCTTTGGCTTCTTTTATTATGAATCTAAACTCATGAGCCAAAAAAATAGTAGCTGCACGCTTGACAGAAGAATGCTCAATATTGGAAAATTCTAGGAAAATTCTTTGTATTCAAGGATGCATATGCATAAATTGTCTTTCAAGTTAAACTATAAGCAAGGATATAGCATCCGCAAGACTATTAGTTCTATGAAGAATAGATCCACCCATAGTGGGTAAAGCACTGACACAAGTAAAGAAATCTTGAATGACCCCTTTTCCAATAATATTACCACTACCGATTCGAAACCTTTTAGTATGTAAGATGGGTGGTTCTTCAACAGGATCATCAAAAGTATCAAAGTTTCCCATGTTATTACTATTATCCTTATCAATGATAACCTCCCCAGTTTCAGACATAGCGGCGGAAGAAACAAGGAACAAAAGAGAAAGATAGACAAATGGAAAAGAGAGGGCGAATAAAATGGCAAGGGTGAAGTGGGGGAGAGGAAAACGAGAGGCAAATGGCAAATAATGTAATGCGAGGTAGATGAGTTTGTGATGGGTACTTGGTATGTCTTAACTTAAGCGAAGACCTCCCCGACAACGGCGCCAGAAATCCTTCTTGCTACCTCTTGAGCATGCGTTGGTTTTTCCCTTGAAGAGGAAAGGGCGATGCAGCAACGTAGCGTAAGTATTTCCCTCAGTTTTGAGAACCAAGGTATCAATCCAGTACAAGGCTCCTCACAAGTCCCACGCGCCTACACAAACAAACAATAACCTCGCAACCAACATGATAAAGGGGTTGTCAATCCCTTCACGGCCACTTGCGAAATTGAGATCTGATAGAGATACTATGATAAGGAAAATATTTTTGGTATTTTTATGATATAGATTGAAAAGTAAAGATTGCAAAATAAAGTAGATGGAAACTTATATGATAGAGAATAGACCCAGGGGCCATAAGTTTCACTAGTGGCTTCTCTCAAGATAGCATAATTATTACGGTGGGTGAACAAATTACTATCGAGCAATTGATAGAAAAGTGCATAGTTATGAGAATATATAGGCATGATCATGTATATAGGCATCACATCCGTAACAAGTAGACCGACTCCTGCCTGCATCTACTACTATTACTCCACATATCGACCGCTATCTAGCATGCATCTAGAGTATTAAGTACATAAGAACAGAGTAACACATTAAGCAAGATGACATGATGTAGAGGGATAAACTCAAGCAATATGATGTAAACCCCATCTTTTTATCCTCGATGGCAACAATACAATACGTGCCTTGCTACCCCTGCTATCATTGGGAAAGGACACCGCAAGATTGAACCCAAAACTAAGCACTTCTCCCATTGCAAGAAAGATCAATCTAGTAGGCCAAACGAAAATGATAATTCAAAGAGACTTGCAAAGATAACCAATCATACACAAAATAATTCAGAGGAGATTCAAATATTTCTCATAGATAAACTTGATCATAAACCCACAATTCATCGGATCTCGACAAACACACCGCAAAAAGAGTTACATCGAATAGATCTGCAAGAAGATCAAGGAGTACTTTGTATTGAGATTCAAAGAGAGAGAAGAAGCCATCTAGCTAATAACTATGGACCCGAAGGTCTGTGGTAAACTACTCACAACTCATCGGAGAGGCCGTGGTGATGATGTAGAGGCCCTCCATGGTCGATTCCCCCTCCGACGGAGCGCTGACGAAGGATCCAAGATGGGATCTTGCGGATACAGAAGGTTGTGGCAGTGGAAATAGTTTTTCGTGGTGCTCCTGGATGGTTTTGGGGTACGAAGATATATATAGGCGAAGGAGGTAGGTCAGGGGAGCCACGAGGGGCCCACGAGGCAGGGGGCGCCCCCCCTAGGGCGTGCCAAGCACCCTCGTGGCCACCTCGGCTGCTTCGTGACGTCCACTCCAAGTCTCCTGGATTGCGTTTGTTCCAAAAAGATCGCTCCCGAAGGTTTCATTTCGTTTGGACTCCTTTTGATATTCCTTTTCTGTGAAACACTGAAATAGGAAAAAAAAAGCAATTCAGGTTGGGCCTCCGGTTAGTAGGTTAGTCCCAAAAATGATATAAAAGTGTATAGTAAAGCCCATAAACATATGGGTAATATAATAGCATGGAACAATAAAAAATTATAAATATGTTGGATACGTATTAGTGCTTTCATTGAGAGTTCCGCTGTGACGCCCAAGACATGACTGATGGATCGCCTTGTTGTCAAGGACAATATCACCTCCGGAGGAGCCCTGGCCCCAGTTCAAACCCTCCGGCTGGGCGGCTTTACCATGACCGCCCGTTCGTCCGTCGAGCCAACAATGACTTCTCGGGTCATCGAAAATCGCCTCCGTGTTGACTCTGCATACTCTAGACGGATGGATCCGACGGATTTGTTGTCTTTAAATGAACTCCTTGATCGCATCGCCGCCCTGGGAGTCACCACAGACTACGATCAGATCGGGCTTAAACCCGATCAGAGACAAATCAAATCTCCACCAATCACCCATCAGGTAGCAGTAATCGAGGAGCGCAACAACAACTCCCCCTCTGTATTGAGGATGAACTATGTTTGGATTGCCGGGCTTGAAGAGCTGGATACCCGTCTGTGGAACAACACGCCCTGCCCTCCAAACCTAGAATTGGACAACGGGCCAGAAGAATCAGCTGATATCCCGGAGCCCGAACTATTGAGTTTGGAAGTTTCTCAAACTCCATATCCCAAATTGGGCCAGGGTTCAGACTTAAATCCACCCAACCACCTGGATACACGCGATCTTAAGTACATACGACAACAGTCTCAGGAAATGGTCCATCACTTTTGGGCCAGATTCCTCCTTGTCAAAGACAAGATCAAAGATTGCCGCGACAAAGACACGATCTCACTATTCTACAAAAATTGCACGGACGAAGGAATCCTCAATGCCATTAACATCCGCCGCGTATTACACTTTGCTGACTTGGCAACCATAGTACAGAAGTACTGCGCAATGGAAAGCGCCTGGAAAACGCAGGCGGCTCTCTGGGAGCCACCCATTTCCACTGAACCCCTTGTCCGGACAAAAAGGATGCACAAAAAGGGTGCACCCTCGTGAGTCGCCCGATCCAATAGTAAAGAAATCAAAGCCCATTACTGGGCTCAGAACCGTTCTGGGGAGATGGCTCGAGGGGCCATGCAAAATACACACAACACCGGATAACATACCAACCTGCAGCCTTAGAGCATATCGGATACTCCGGCAAGTGGCCAAGAGCGGCGAGGATCTCCTCACCAAAAATACCACAGTGCAACACCCCACGGAAGACGACGACCTCAGAGTATTGATGGTCATCAAAACTTTCACCTCGAATAATAGGCGCAAAAGGGCACTCCACGGCCTTGCCGAAGTCTGCCAAGTCGGAGCAATAAACCCCTGGAATGACACAGCCAGTACTTTCAATGCCGATGACGAACCAAAATCCAGGACAGTCCGGACACCAGCCGCATTAGTCCTCAATCCGATCGTGGACGGCTTTCGGCTTACTAAAGTGCTTATGGACAGCGGCGGCGGACTGAACCTCATCTTCGAGGAAACTCTCAACAAAATGGAAATAGATAGGAGCCGCATTGAGCAAAGTAGCACGACCTTCCGAGGAATCATTCCGAGTCGGGAGGCGCGATGCGCGGGAAAAATCACACTTGATGTGGTATTCGGCACGCCGGAGAATTACAGGTCCAAAGAGATAACCTTCCAAGTGGCCCCTTTCAACAGTGGATACCACGCCTTATTAGGGCGAGATGCATTTGCACGCTTCCAAGCTATACCCCGTTACGGGTACATGAAGCTCAAGATGCCCGGGCACAATGGTATTATTACTCTTGCCAGTGATCCAGACACAACACTATGCACCGAAAACAAAACTGCACCCCTAGCCCTCGAGGCACTGTCTGAAGCCCTCGCGGACGAAGAATTAACTACATTGCACTGCACAGTGGATAGGGACGACGTGATCCTGGACAAACGACCCAAATCCACCTCCTTCAAACCAGCATACGAAATAGTCAAATTTCAAGTCCACCCGACGGACCCTGAGAAGACAACATCCATCGGAGCACAGCTGGACCCAATGGTTGACGTCGCACTGCGAGTGTTCCTACGCGAAAACTGGGACATATTTGCCTGGCACCCTTCTGATATGCCAGGAATCGCACGTAGGCTGGCCGAACATAGCCTCAATATATCAAAGGGATATAAGATGATCAAACAAACACTATGGCACTTTTCAGAACCCAAACGACAAGCCATGGGAGAGGAGCGCCAAGCTACTCGAAGTCGGATTCATCAGAGAAATAAAACATCCAGACTGGCTGGCAAACCTGGTGATGGTACCAAAGAAGCATAATTCCTGGCGCCTGTGTGTCCATTTCAAAGACCTTAACAAGGCCTGCCCTAAGGATCCCTTCCCCTCCCCCGCATCGATCAAATTATCGACGCCACCGCAAGACACGACTCACTGTGTTTCCTCGATGCATACTCCAGATGCGATCAAATCAAGATGAAGGAGTCCAATCAAGCCGCAACGACATTCATTACCCCATATGGGCCTTTCTGCTTCAACACTATGCCTTTCGGGCTCAAAAACGCCGGCACCACATATCAACGCATGGTTCAAACATGCCTGGAGAAACAAATCGGCAATACAGTTGAAGCATACGTGGACGAGGTAGTCATCAATACTAGGCACGTCAAGTCATTAATAGACAATCTGCATCTCACATTTGATAACCTCCGCACATATGACATCAAGCTCAATCCGGAAAAGTGTGTTTTCGGCGTTCCCGCTAGAAAACTGTTGGGCTTCATAGTTTCCCATGGAGGAATCGAGACGAACCCACCCAAAATCCGAGCTTTGTCACAGTTGGCTACACCAATATACCTTAAACAAGTCCAAAAACTAGCCGGATGTGTGGCAGCTTTAAGCCGCTTTATCTCAAGATTAGGAGAAAAAGCATTGCCACTTTACCGCCTTCTTTGACGTACCGAACACTTCGAGTGGACGGATGCTGCAACAACCGGATTGGAAGAAATAAAGGCTCTTTTACTGGGCGCGGAACCGTTCTGGAGAGATGGCTCGACGGGCCATGCAAAATACACACAACACCAGATAACATACCAACCCACAGCCTTAGAGCATGTTGGATACTCCGGCAAGTGGCCAAGAGCGGAGAGGATCTCCCTCACCAAAAATACCACAGAGCAACACCCCATGGAAGACGATGAACTCAGAGTATTGACGGTCTTCGAGACTTTCGCCTCAAACAATAAGCGCAAAAGGGCACACCGCGGCCTCGGTGAAGTCTGCCAGGTAGCAGCAATAAACCCCTGGGACGACACTGCCATAACTTTCAATGCCGATGATGAACATAAATTCAAGACAGTCCAGGGACCAGCCACGTTGGTCCTCAATCCAATCGTGGACGGCTTCGACTTACCAAAGTACTCATGGACAGCGGCAGCGGACTAAACCTCATTTACGAGGAAACTCTCAACAAAATGGAAATAGACAGAAGTCGCATTGAGCAAAGTAGCATGACCTTCAGAGGAATCATTCCTAGTCGGGAGGCGCGATGCGCGGGAAAAATCACACTTGACGTGGTATTCGGCACACGGATAATTATCGGTCTGAAGAGATAACCTTCCAAGTGGCCCCTTTCAATAGTGGATATCACGCCTTATTAGGGCGAGATGCATTTACACACTTCCAAGCTATGCCTCATTACGGGTACATGAAGCTCAAGATGCCCGGGCCCAATGGTATTATCACTCTTGCCAGTGATCAGGACATAGCACTCCACGCTAAAAAAACCCGTAGCCATGGCCCTTGAGGCATTATCGGAAGCCCTCGCTGCCGAAGAGTTAACCGCACTACGCTCCATTGTGGATAGGTACGACGTGATCCTGGACAAGCGAAACCAAATCCACCTCTTTTAAACCAGCAAATGAAATACTCAAATTTCAAGTCCATCCAACGGACCCCAAGAAGACAGCATCCATCGGGGCACAGCTAGACCCAATGGTTGATGCCGCGCTACGAGAATTCCTACGCGAGAATTGGGACATATTCGCCTGGCACCCTTCTCATATGTCGGGAATCTCGCACAAATTGTCTAAACAAAACCTAAACATACTGAAGGGATATAAACCGGCCAAGCAAACACTACGACGCTTTTCCGAACCCAAACGACGTGCTATGGGAGAGGAGCTAGCCAAGTTAATCGAGGTCGGATTCATTCGAGAAATAAATCACCCGGACTGGCTGGCAAACCTGGTGATGGTGCCAAAGAAGGATAAATCCCTGGGGCCTATGCGTCGATTTCAAAGACCTCAACAAGGCCTGCCCTAAGGATCCATTTCCCCTCCCTCGCATCGATCAGATTATTGATGCTACAACCGGACATGACTCACTGTGTTTCCTCGATGCATACTCCGGATACCATCAAATCAAAATGAAGGAGTCCGACACAGCGCAACAACATTCATTACCCCATTTGGGTCGTTCTGCTTCAATACTATGTCCTTCGGACTTAAAAACGCCGGCGCCACCTACCAACACATGATTCAAACATGCCTGGAGAAATAGATCGGAAGACAGTTGAAGTGTATGTAGATGACGTCATCATCAAAACTAGGCATGTCGAGTCATTAATAGATGATCTGTGTCTCACATTCGACAACCTCCGTACATATGACATCAAGCTTAATCCCGAAAAGTGTGTTTTTGGCGTCCCCGCTGGGAAACTGCTGGGCTTCATCGTTTCCAATAGACAAATTGAGGCAAACCCAGCTAAAATCCGAGCTTTGTCACAGTTGGCTACGCCAACACACCTTAAACAAGTCCAAAAACTAGCCGGATGTGTGGCAGCTTTAAGCCGCTTTATCTCAAGACTAGGAGAAAAAGCATTGCCACTTTATCGCCTTCTCCGACGCATCGATCACTTCGAGTGGACGGACACAACAACGGCCGGATTGGAATAAATAAAGGCCCTTTTAGCGAGCAACCAATCCTGGCCGCATTGAAGTCGGTGAACCCATGTTATTATACATATCGGCAACACACCAGGTCGTGAGTGTGGTGATCGTCGTCAAACGAAAGGAGGACGGACACAAATTCCCGCTTCAGAAGCCAGTATACTACGTATCCACTGTCCTCACACCATGCAAATCCCGGTACCCTCATTACCAAAAAATAGCATACGCGGTCTTCATGGCATCCCGGAAGCTACGCCACTACTTTCAATATTGCTCAATCAAGGTGGCCTCCGAAGTACCACTCAATGACATAATAACCACCGCGATGCCACGGGCCAGATAGCCAAGTGGGCCATTGAGCTCCTCCCATTAGACATAACATACAGACCATGCCGGGCCATTAAATCCCAAGTACTGGCCGACTTCGTCGCCGAATGGGCAGAGGCCGAACTCCCTAAAGAGTACGGCACATATTCCAAATGGGTCATGCACTTTGACGGCTCCAAAATGCCGGCGGGCTTAGGAGCGGGTGTTGTCCTAACATCCCCCACTGGAGATACAGTTCAGTATGTACTCCAAATACTATACACAGACTCCAACAATGCAGCCGAATACGGGGCTTTATTGCATGGTCTTCGGATGGCTGTCTCCATGGGCATACAATGCCTGGAAGTGTGTGGGGATTCAAACCTCGCAATATCTCAAATAAATGGAGACTTCAATGCCAAAGATCCGAAAATGGCGGCTTACCTTAACGCCCTTCTCAAAATGTCAGCTCGGTTTGAGGGGCTTGAGTTTCATCATGTGGCTTGAGAAAGTAATCAAGCGGCGGATTTCCTTGCTCGCATCGGTGCCAAGCGTGACCCCGTCCCACCTAACATCTTTCTGGAAAGGCTCTTCAAGCCATCCGTGGTGTGGCAAGGGGAGAGCGGCAACACCAGTCCGGATCCGCTTATAACCCCAGATTCCGAACACACTGATATCATCGGGGGCTCAGCCACCAAAATAACACCTTCGGCCCATCTTATCATGGCAGCCATTGCCCCATGGACCGAACCCTTCCTAGCGTACCTTAATAGGTGAGAACTCCTTGAGGACCAGAATGAGGCGTGCTGCATTATCCGGCGCATGAAAGCCTACAAGGTTCACGACGGAGAGCTCTACAAGAAAAGCGCTACCAGAGTACTTCAAAGATGTATCTCTGAGGAAGACGGGCGGTAGCTCTTGGTGAAATTCATGCCGGTCTTGATGGTCACCACACCGCGGCTCGGGCCCTTGTAAGCAAGGCCTTCCGTACAAGTTTCTATTGGCCGGCGGCCCGAGCAGACGCACAGGACATTGTCCAACGTTGCGTCGGATGCCAGCTTTTTGCCAACCAAAGCCATATGCCACCCACCGCTCTACAAAAAATCCCCATCACTTGGCCTTTCGCGGTCTGGGGGCTTGATATGGTCGGACCCCTTAAAGGAGGAAGCCATAAGAAAAAAATATCTGTTGGTCATGGTGGATAAATTCACTAAGTGGATAGAGGCCAAACCAGTTAAAACGGTCGAATCCGGACCAGTGATAGACTTCATATCCGGTGTTGTGCACCATTATGGTGTTCCTCACAACATCACCACCGATAATGGCTCCAATTTCACAGCTGATGAGGTGAAAACCTGGTGTGTTAATCTGGGCATTAAGCTCGATTACGCCTCCGTCTATCACCCACAGACAAACGGTCAAGTCGAACGAGCCAATGATCTTATTATGAGTGGCATTAAGCCCAGACTAGTGCGGTCTTTGACAGAATCAGACAAGCACTGGGTCGAGGAGCTCGACTTTGTACTCTGGGGGCTACGAACCATGCCCAATCGTAAGATCGGATATACACCTTTCTTCATGGTGTACGGCGCATAGGTTGTGTTACCCTGCGACATTATTCATGACTCACCTCTAGTGCGTATGTATGAAGAGAGAGAGGCCGAGCTTGATCGGCAGGACAGCTTGGATGCCCTGGAGGAGGAGTGTGACATCGCAAAAGCCCGTTCCGCATTTTATCAATAACAAGCTCGCAGATATCAAAGCAGAGAAGTACGGGCCAAGACTTATAATGTTGGCGAACTCGTTCTACGCCTGCCGGAGAAGAAAAGGGACAAAGTCAAGCCCAAGTGGGAGGGTCCCTTCATCATTGACGAAGTTCTCACTGGAGGAGCGGTACCACCTGCGTGATGCATCAGATAATCTCCTAGAGCCGAACCCATGGAATGCGGCCAGACTCCAAAGATTCTATGCCTAGCGCCGAACTCTTTGTTCGTCTCCTTCTCCCTTTTGTATACATTATTTCTTTTTTCCCTCTCTTTTCGCTTTTCCTTTTTTAGCCTTAAATCTTTCGTGCGGCTAGACCTTGCACCTATGACGTATACATCTCCAAACATGTACGTCCATTATACCTGGGGGCTTCTTGTATAGAAGCTTATTATTATTATTATTTCCGAGCATTAAGATCACCACATATGTGTCTTTTCCTCGTATGTACCTTTTCTTCGCCATTATATGCATCGATATGACTTAAGTTTTGGCCAAGTTGGGTTGCCTGGCTCCTGTGCTTATGCCCTACATTCCCGTTAGTTTGGCTAGGGCATAAAGGGAGCACCTCTGCGATTATTACTGCCGGGTCATCTGGTTGTGTACCTCAGACTGGGTGAAGCCGAAAGCTAGCGTTCTTAAGGGAATATTCGGTCGGCGGACTAAAGATATTTTTTACTCATTACACTATGAATCCCCATATGTTACGTATACTATGATTTTTCAATCATGGTTTAGACATGCATGTTAATGCATGCTCACCCAGGGAAAGGAACCCTTAACGGAATTATTCTCTCTGGAAGATATTTCTTACAATCAGAATGTAATATAACATAGCTAGCCGGATACAACTTGTCTGTTCAAGCAACTATGATCCCTACGCCTAGTTTCCACGCATACCCCGGTTTATTTATCCGCTCAAGTATTCGGAAACACTCCGCACCTTCAGGTCAAGAGGTCGAAGCGAAAAGGTCTGCCATGACAATTTTACAATTCGGCTAGGGAGTAAAGTACATAGTCACTTTGACTCAAAAATTTCGTCTTTTATGCCGTCCAACAGGTTGTCTACCTTACAATCCTGTTGAGAATATTTTGAGGCTACTTTTACCTGGTCATATACCAAACTAACGGGAATTTCTTTTCCATCTAACCCTAAAGGTCTGACCCGGGCCATATGATTCGGATCAAGCTTGGAATACTGTGTTTTCACCATGGCCCAGGCCTCTCGCACACCTTCCCGGTAGGCCGATATCTTCCATAATCGAAAACGCCGCCGCGCTCCCTTAAATAGTTGTACAAGCTCCTCCATACTTCCTGGAGGGGGAGCAGATGGCCATAAGGCCTTGGCAACACTTTGCATCGCCTGCCAAGCTCGCTCGTGCATTTGCAATAGCTCTTGTAGCAGATCACCCAAAGATCCGAACATCTCCCCTTCAGGACGGCCAGTCAGCATACCTACACACATAACTCTGTCTGTTCCTTTCCTTACCAAATTACGTGGAGGTAAGTTTGAACACATACTAAATATGCCACCTCGCAGCCTCTTATTTTCGTACACAGTGTCAGCCAGCTGGGCCCTCACATCTTTCAGTTCTTTGCCCAGCTGAGTGTTGGAATCCTGGAGTTTGGTTTTCTCCTCCCTCTCCCGTGTAAGTATACGTTCGCTAGCGGCCAGTTGCCTTTGGGATTCTTGTTCACCCGCTTGTGCCACTTCCGGGGCCTCTCCCGGATGATCTGTTGATCCTGCCATAAGATACACAACTGTGTTAGCACTACTGGTATATAATTCCGTTTTTCTCGATGGAGGGACACATTACTAGGCGATGCCTTCTTGGATTTCTCCAGTTTGGCTGTCGCAGAGGCTAGCTGGGTCCGATACTTTTCCAGCTCTTGAGACAACAAGTTGTTCTTCTCCGTAAGCACTTGGTTTTACAATGATCCTTAAATCAACTAAATCAACTGCTTCAAGTCTCGGGGGCTACTGGTATATAATTATTAGGTTTATACAATGTGAGCTCACATGCATATCTTTCAAATATTGGTTTGTGGCTCTGGCAAGCCCGTCTCGAGAAGCTCGGATGTATGCATCAGCCGAGTTAAAGGCATTGAATGCCTCTTTGGTAAAGCAAGGATCGGCCCTTCGATGCCGATGGTTCGTGACGCTCTCCACTTCCGAGTTTGTGACGGACACATCGTCCGAATCCTCTGCCAACAGACAATCCGGCGGCGCTCCCGTATCAGCCCTCGTTGTTACGACGGGGTCTAGAACCTGGCTGTTGGGAGTATGACTGGCAGGACTCCCGGACATAGTCCGATGAATGCTCTTCCTGATAAGACACAAACGGATAATGTCACAGTTGGATGTGACTACCAAAAGGCATATTTACGAAGCCATACCTCTTTGATGACGACTCTGACGTGTCTTTGCTTGCCTTCCTCTTCAAAATCTCGCCCAGTGCGGGCGTCGCTCTCTTTAGAGTCGCCTCTAGTGCAGGATGGCACGCCGAGCGCCTCCCCTTTGTAGCACGAGATGGTGCGGTGGGTGAGGCAGAATGAGGAAGCTCTTTCGGAGGAGATGTCTCCTGATTACTTACGTGTGAGGTAGGGAGAAGACCGAGATAGTCAGCGGTGATTGTCGGTGTCAAAATCGGTGGATCTCGGGTAGGGGTTCCCGAACTATGCGTCTAAGGCTAATGGTAACAGGAGGTGGGGGACACGATGTTTACCCAAGTTCGGGCCCTCTCTATGGAGGTAATACCCTACTTCCTGCTTGATTGATCTTGATGATATGAGTATTACAAGAGTTGATCTACCACGAGATCGTAGAGGCTAACCCTAGAAGCTAGCCTAGAAACAGACTAAACCCTCCCGTTTATATAGACACCGGAGGGGGTTAAAGTTACATTAGGTCAGTTACAGAGAAGGGAATCTACATATCTGAATCGCCAAGCTTGCCTTCCATGCAAAGGAGCACTACAAAAAAAATACACTTCCGTGATGATACATGTTTGTCACAGTAGGTCGCGTTTTTTGTCATGCATGTACATCCATGAAAAATTTATGACATAATCAAGATAGTCATACCTGTGCTGTCGTAGAAGTGTTCCATGACATTACCAAAATTATCATCACGGAAGTGTCCACTTCCATGACGATAAATCGCGCGTCACAGAAGTGCTTTCGTCAAGGGTGACCGACACGTGGCATCCACCGTAACGGAACACCGTTAAGCTATCGGGTCGGGTTTTGGATCCGATAACCCGTTAACAGCCCCAACCAATGGGGATTTTCCATGTGTAAAATCATCATTGGCTGGAGGAAACACGTGTCGGCTCACCGTTGGGACAGATGTCATTCGCTCATTGGACCGAAGGCGCCTATGATACAGCGACATGTGGCACGGCCCAACAGAGGCCCATTCCTGTGAAAAGGCCGGCCCATTTGACTTGGTCAAAAGGTGGCGGGCTGGCCCACGGAAAGCCTGTTAACGGCATGTTCACATATAGCCCATTTACAGCCCGCTAACCCAGGGCCCGTTACGCCCTATCCGAATTAGGCCCAGTAGCGTCATGTGGGCCGTCCAATATGATTCAGCCCGTTTTAACTTCCGGCCCATGTGTGGCCCATGACTTCTTTCGGCCCATATGAGGACCTTTGTAACTCTTGGCCCATTAACGCCCGTGGTGAAACTGGCCCGTAATGAACAGTGTATCACTTTATACCCATTAATGGCCCATTATTCCATTGGGCCGTTTCCAGCCCAAGTTATCTTTTGGCCTTCTCAGGGCCCACTGATTCTTGGGCTCACTTGCAGCATTCGGTTACATACGACCCGTTACTGTCATTTTCTGCTTGTGGGCCAAATTCAGCCCGTCGTTACAGTCGGCCCGTTTGCGGACCGTTAATACGTTGGGCTGTTTTCAAGTCAAAAAAACACGTTGGGCTGTTTCCATAGATTTAACAAATATGGCCTATTAATGGCCCGTTATGGTCCACGAATAGTACGACCCATGATTAGCAAAATGATGATACGCCCCGTAGAAGGCCCATGGATCCTACGGCCCGGATGATGCCCATGGATAGTACGACCTGTAGAAGGCCCATGGATCGTACGGCCCATAGAAGGCCCATGGACCCTATGGCCCGTAGAAGGCCCATTGATCCCTAATGCCCGTATAGAAGGCCGATGGATCCTACGGCCCGTATAGAAGGCCAATGGTCCTACGGCCGAACGAAGGCCCATGGATCATACGGCCTGCAGGAGGCCCATGGTTACAACAGTCCGTGTGTTGCCATGATTATTTTGGCCTAGTTACCAAAAATAGGCTATTGTGGCCACTAGAAAAACACAGAAAAAGAACTGTAGTGACTACAAGCAAACAACTAAACAAGACAATAAGGAAATAAATAAGCAAGCAATTAAGGCTAGCCTATTACCGCTATTACACATATTACATCCACTTGGCATCAAAGTTCGCCACCAGTGCAAATATAGGGAACAAAGCAACATATTACATACACTGGCCGTCAAAATTGGCCACCAGTGCAAATAAACGCGGCAGCAAAACAAGAGCATAACTGAAACAACTTCAGAAGAGCTCAAGAAACGTTATCGTGGGTATCCACCATGCTGGCAATAAGCTTAGAAAGCTGATTAGCTTTGTCCCGTTCGGTGCTAAAATCCTCCAACGCTTGCTGTTGCACCAGAAAGTATGCATCTGAATGCTCCAGGGACTTCTGCGGTCTTTCCGCTTCTTGTTGCAGCACAGCTGATCGATGTCTTTCAGCTTGTAGTTGAGAATCAAGAAACCGAACTGATTCAGACAGTGAGTTTGAATAGCTTGTGCAAGCGGTAGTGGCTAGTAACTCGAACACTAAACCAAGACAGGACTTTGGGGTTGTCTCGCTGTCTTCAAGATAGTCTTCCTTAGCTATTTTATCAGCTTTGTTGGAGACCAACAAGGATGTGTCACTATCTGATACGTCTCCCACATATCTATAATTTTTGATTGCTCCATGCTACTTTATCTATTGTTTTGGACTATATTGGGCTTTATTTTCCACTTTCATATTATTTTTCGGACTAACCTATTAACTGGAGGCCCAGCCCAGAATTGCTGTTTTTCGCCTATTTCAGTATTTCGAAGAAACAGAATATCAAACGGGGTCCAAACGGAATAAAACCTTCGGGAACGTGATTTTATCACCGAATGTGATCCAGGAGACTTGGACCTTGCTCCAAGGAATAGTCGTGGAGGTCACGAGGGTGGAGGGCGCCCCCCTGGGCGCGCCCCCTGCCTCGTGGGCCCCCTGTTGCTCCACCGACGTACTCCTTCCCCCTATATATACCTACATACCTCCGTCAGATCAGATACAGAGCCAAAAACCTAATTCCACCGCCACAACTTTCTGTATCCGCGAGATCCCATCTTGGGGCCTGTTCCGGAGCTCCGCCGGAGAGGGCATCTACCACTGAGGGCTTCTACATCAACACCATAGCCTCTCCGATGAAGTGTGAGTAGTTTACTTCAGACCTTCGGGTCCATAGCTAGTAGCTAAATGGCTTCTTCTCTCTTTTTGGATCTCAATACAATGTTCTCCCCCTCTCTTGTGGAGAACTATTCGATGTAATCTTCTTTTTGTGGTGTGTCAACAATTGAGACCGATGAATTGTTGGTTTATGATCCAGCTTATCTATGAACAATATTTGATTCTTCTCTGAATTCTTTTATGTATGATTGAGTTATCTTTGCAAGTCTCTTCGAATTATCCGTTTGGTTTGGCCAACTAGATTGGTAGTTCTTGCAATGGGAGAAGTGTTTAGCTTTGGGTTCAATCTTGCGGTGTCATATTGCTTTTTGCATGAACATGTAGTTGACATTGTATTTGTGGCAAGGCCACCTTCATAATTTTCATACATGTCACTCATGATTCATTGCATATCCAGGTACACCGCCGGAGGCATTCATATAGAGTCATATTTTGTGTTTTTTGTTTTTGCTTCTGTTTAGGAATAAATAATCCATCTACTTTCTGTTTAGATGTGGTTTTATGTTTTAATTAGTGTTTGTGCCAAGTAGAACCTATAGGATAAGCTATGATGATAGTTGATTTGATTCTGCTGAAAAACAGAAACTTTGCGCTCACGAGAAAAAATTCAATAAACCACAGGAACGAGCTTTTGCATTGATTCTTTTTGCTGCTGATCAATAAACAAATTTTCCAGTACTTCCTAGTTTGGTAGAATTTTTAGAGTTCCATAAGTTTGCGTTAGTTACAGATTGCTAGAGACTGTTCTGTTTTTGACAGATTCTGTTTTTCGTGTGTTGTTTTCTTATTTCAATGCATCTATGGCTAATAAATTAGTTTATAAACCATAAGGAAGTTGGAATACAGTAGGTTTAACACCAATATAAATAAATAATGAGTTCATTACAGTACCTTAAAGTAGTCTTTTTTTTTCTTTCACTAACGGAGCTCATGAGATTTCTATTGAGTTTTGTGTTGTGAAGTTCTCAAGTTTTGGGTGAATTCTTTTGATGGATTATGGAACAAAGAGTGGCAAGAGCCTAATCTTGGGGATTACCATGGCACCCCCAAGATAATACAAGGACACCAAAAAGTCAAAGCTTGGGGATGCCCCAGAAGGCATCCCTCTTTCGTCTACTTCCATCGGTAATTTACTTGGAGCTATATTTTTATTCACCACATGTCATGTGTTTTGCTTGGAGCGTCTTGTATTATTTGCTATTTGCTTGTTAGTTTGCCACAATCATCCTTGCTGTACACACCTTTTGAGAGAGCCATACATGATTTATAATTTGCTAGAATACTCTATGTGCTTCACTTATACCTTTTGAGCTTGATAGTTTTGCTCATAGTGTTTCACTTATATCTTTTGAGTGCAATAAGTTTTGCTCTAGTGCTTCACTTAGATCTTTTAGAGCACGGTAGTGGATTTGTTTTAAAGAAACTATTGATCTCTCATGCTTCACTTAGATTATTTTGAGAGTTGTTAATAGCATGGTAATTTGCTTAAAGATAATATACTTGGTATTCAAGATTTGTGAAACTTTCTCTTGAGTGTGTTGAATACTAAGATAAGTTTGATGCTTGATAATTGTTTTGATATATGGAGGTGATAATATCAAAGCAATGCTAGTTGGGGTTATTATGAATTTAAAGAATGCTTGTGTTGAAGTCTGTGATTCCCGTAGCATGCACGTATGGTGAACCGCTTTGTGATGAAGTCGGAGCACAATTTTATTTATTGATTGTCTTCCTTATGAGTGGCAGTCGGGGACGAGCGATGGTCTTTTCCTACCAATCTATCCCCTTAGGAGTGTGCGTTTAGTGCTTTGGTTTTTGATGACTTCTAAATTTTTGCAACAAGTGCATGAGTTCTTTTGATTAATGTTGAGTCCATGGATTATACGCACTCTCACCCTTCCACCATTGCTAGCCTCTCTAATACCCCACACTTTTCGCCGATATCATACACCCACCATATACCTTCCTCAAAACAGCCACCATACCTACCTATCATGGCATTTCCATAGCCATTCCGAGATATATTGCCATGCAACTCTCCACCGTTCCGTTCGTATGACATGCATTACTTTTGTCATATTGCTTTTTGCATGAACATGTAGTTGACATTGTATTTGTGGCAAGGCCACCTTCATAATTTTCATACATGTCACTCATGATTCATTGCATATCCCGGTACACCGCCGGAGGCATTCATATAGAGTCATATTTTGTTCTATGTATCGAGTTGTAATTTTTGAGTTGTAAGAAAAATAAAAGTGTGATATCATCATTATTAGAGCATTGTCCTAGTGAGGAAAGGATGATGGAGACTATGATTCCCCCATAAGTCGGGATGAGACTCCGGACTTTATGAAAAATAAAAGAGGCCAAAGAAGCCCAAATAAAAAAAGAGTGGCCATACAAAAAAGAAAAAAAAAGAGAAAGGCCAAATAAAATAAAAAAATGAGAGAAAAAGAGAGAAGGGACAATGCTACTATCCTTTTTCCACACTTGTGCTTCAAAGTAGCACCATGATCTTCATGATAGAGAGTCTCATATGTTGTCACTTTCATATACTAGTGGGAATTTTCATTATAGAACTTGGCTTGTATATTCCAATGATGGGCTTCCTCAAAAGTGCCCTAGGTCTTCGTGAGCAAGCAAGTTGGATGCACACCCACTTAGTTTCTTTTTGAGCTTTCATATGCTTATAGCTCTAGTGCATCTGTTGCATGGCAATCCCTACTCACTCACATTGATATCTATTGATGGACATCTCCATAGCCCATTGATACGCCTAGTTGATGTGAGACTATCTTCTCCTTTTTGTCTTCTCCACAACCACCATTCTATCCCACCTATAGTGCTATGTCCATGGCTCACGCTCATGTATTGCCTGAAAGTTGAAAAGGTTTGAGATTTCTAAAGTATGAAACAATTGCTTGGCTCGTCATCGGGGTTGTGCATGATTAAATACTTTGTGTGATGAAGATAGAGCATAGCCACACTATATGATTTTGTAGGGATAACTTTCTTTAACCATGTTATTTTGAGAAGCCATGATTGCTTTAATTTGTATGCTTGAAGTATTATTATTTTTATGTCAATATGAACTTTTGTCTTGAATCTTTCGGATCTGAATATTCATGTCACAATTAAGAAGATTTACATTGAAATTATGCCAAAGTATCACTCCGCATCAAAAATTCTTTTTTTTATCATTTACCTACTCGAGGACGAGCAGGAATTAAGCTTGGGGATGCTTGATACGTCTCCAACGTATCTATAATTTTTGATTGCTCCATGCTACTTTATCTATTGTTTTGGACTATATTGGGCTTTATTTTCCACTTTCATATTATTTTTCGGACTAACCTATTAACCGGAGGCCCAGCCCTGAATTGTTGTTTTTTTTGCCTATTTCAGTATTTCGAAGAAACAGAATATCAAACGGAGTCCAAACGGAATAAAACCTTCGGGAACGTGATTTTCTCACCGAACGTGATCCAGGAGACTTGGACCCTGCTCCAAGGAACAGCCGTGGAGGTCACGAGGGTGGAGGGCGCCCCCCTGGGCGCGCCCCCTACCTCGTGGGCCCCCTGTTGCTCCACCGACGTACTCCTTCCTCCTATATATACCTACGTACCTCCGTCAGATCAGATACAGAGCCAAAAACCTAATTCCACCGCCGCAACTTTCTGTATCCGTGATATCCCATCTTGGGGCCTGTTCTGGAGCTCCGCCGGAGAGGGCATCTACCACGGAGGGCTTCTACATCAACACCATAGCCTCTCCGATGAAGTGTGAGTAGTTTACTTCAGACCTTCGGGTCCATAGCTAGTAGCTAGATGGCTTCTTCTCTCTTTTTGGATCTCAATACAATGTTCTCCCCCTCTCTTGTGGAGAACTATTCGACGTAATCTTCTTTTTGCGGTGTGTTTGTTGAGACCGATGAATTGTGGGTTTATGATCCAGTTTATCTATGAACAATATTTGATTCTTCTCTGAATTCTTTTATGTATGATTGAGTTATCTTTGCAAGTCTCTTCGAATTATCCATTTGGTTTGGCCAACTAGATTGGTAGTTCTTGCAATGGGAGAAGTGTTTAGCTTTGGGTTCAATCTTGCGTTGTCCTTACCCAGTGACAGAAAGGGTTGCAAGGCACGTATTGTATTGTTGCCATCGAGGATAACAAGATGGGGTTTTTTATCATATTGCATGAATTTATCCCTCTACATCGTGTCATCTTGCTTAAGGCGTTACTCTGTTTTTAACTTAATACTCAAGATGCATGCTGGATAGCGGTCGATGAGTGGAGTAATAGTAGTAGATGCAGAATCGTTTCGATCTACTTGTTTTGGACGTGATGCCTATATACATGATCATACCTAGATAATCTCATAATTATTCGCTTTTCTATCATTTGCTCAACAGTAATTTGTTCACCCACCGTAGAATACTTATGCTCTTGAGAGAAGCCACTAGTGAAACCTATGGCCCCCGGGTCTATTCTCATCATATCAATCTCCATTACTTTATTTACTTGCTTTGTTTTTACTTTGCCTTTTACTTTTTACTTTGCATCTCTATATCAAAAATACCAAAAATATTATTTATCATCTCTATCAGATCTCACCCTCGTAAGTGACCGTGAAGGGATTGACAACCCCTAATCGTGTTGGTTGCGAGTAGCTATCGGTTTGTGTAGGTACGAGGGACTTGTGTGTGATCTCCTACTAGATTGATACCTTGGTTCTCAAAAACTGAGGGAAATACTTACGCTACTTTACTTCATCATCCTATCCTCTTTGGGGAAATCCAACGCAGTGCTCAAGAGGTAGCACTATCCTGAACCTTATCTGCATTACTTCCTTTACCATTGCTTAATAAGGCACTCTTACCCAATATTCTGTCAGCATTCTAAAAGACGAAACAAGCAGACACAGAACAAGTTTAGCATGTACTATTATATGAAACTCATTTCGGTGAACCAGTTCATTAGTAAGGTGGAGAGGATTAAACTACCAAGTCTTCTATTGCCAAGTACTAGTAGATAATAAAAGCATCAAACAAACATATATCTATGTCCTATGGTCACTGCATTGTCTTGCCAAATCAAAATAGAGACACAGTTCAAATCATATCTGTTCAAGACAAAGCAGCAGTGAAAGAATACAAAGCGTGGGAAACTACACGGCACAACAAGATTTCAGATGGGTACCACGGGTCTACATGTACAACAACACTATTGGATCTTTTGTGATGCTAGTAATGTGCATGATATGAAAGTCAACTGTATACACAATTGAAATTGAAATCAAAAGAGCTATTGATAAGAGCAAACCTGTTAAAGAAACATGCGTGAACATACCTGCTGTGCCATTGGAGTTTCGATTGGATCCTTCAATTTAAAAATAAGTTTGTATCAGTAAATATAGTGATACAAGAGCAAAGCAATCATAGTTAAAAAAGGCGCGCCTAAGCGAGCGCTTAAGCGCGCCTAGGCTGTAGGCGTTGGCAAAACGCATTGCGCATAACTATGCTTAATCTGTGCATAACTGCGCATAAGCATGCGCTTTGGTCAGTAAAGTGCAAGGCGGTGGCAAAACGCACAATTAACGCCTAGTGCTTTTTGAACTATGATAGCAATGGAATCTTAAATTAGAACAGTTGTTCTTCGGGTTTAGGCACTTGTTCTACATGAACAGAGTACAGTAAGACGCAAGAATATAATACTTAAAAATAGTAAATGAGCTCATAGACCTTACAACATTCTTGGTTCGGGACCAGTACAGAACAAGGCGTTCCTAGTCATTATCCAGTAAATGTGTCTTAGGAGAACGTAAGGGAATTTGATGAGTTTCTTTGCCAGTGAAGTACGTTTTCTTCAGGTAATTTCGATACTGCCACCAAGCATTCTTGAAGATAGCAGAGGTATTAGCAAAAGTTACCTCATCCTGAGTTTCCAAATCGGTCCTTCTCTATAGAGAAAAATGGGAAAATTTGTTGTATTATAACCATCATGGAGGTAGGATGTATGGGACGAAGCAAAGTAATTGTCATGAATAACATTACTTACACATAACTCCTGGACAAACACCTGCAACTCGCATTTTCCTTCATCTTCAGTATAATATTTCCAAGATGGGAAGATACGCACATACGATTTAACAACATCAAATGCGATAGATGCTAAACTACGACTGGCTGGTTGTGCTTCCTCCACAGGAATAGGCGTACTAACTGGTGGAGTTGGGGTTTGCCATGATAGTACTGACCCTTTGGGCACTGGAGCTGCCTTACTAACTGCTCTTGTTTGGGAGCTCTGTGGTGGTGATGGTGTTGTGTCAACAAGAACTGGGTTACTATCGGCTGGGGTTGGGGTTAGATTGGGTGAAACTGGTTCTCTATCCATCGCAGTAGGGGTACAATCTGTGAGAGTTTGGGTTATGTGTGGTAGGGATGGTTCTTGTGCATGTACAACCAGGGTTCTATCTCCACCAAGAGGTAGCACTGTTTTATTTGAAGACCGTGTTTTTATTCCGCTAGATACTGGCATCACCTGCTCCAATTCAAATGGCTGATAAACAGGAAACATAGTTGAATGTACAGACATTGTATGAGAGACAGATGCAATAGATAGTGTGGAAAAAAGAGGGCATGAAATAGTTGACATGTATATTGTTTAACTAAATCGGATAGCATGACATAATTTCACATATATAATGTCTATCTAAATTGGATAGCATAGCATAACATAATTCAAAGATATAATGAATAACTAAACAGGATCGCATGACATAATTCACCTACATGTTATCTAAGTAATCAGGATCACATAATTTAATTCACATATGTGATTTATATGCTAAACAGAGGGAATTCGATATGATGCCTGAACTAAGAACATGGTGTTGAATATTGTGTATATGATGTCTAAACTATGCAATGCAAGACACTGTATGCATGATATGAGTAGTATAACCGTGCCAAGTTAGAGCATACACCTCAGCAGGGGAATAGGACTGGCCATCTGTCTCTGAATCCATCTCTGAGGAGCTATCGGGACCCAACAAGAGATCTGCATCGATAGGTAGCACTGTCTGCTCTGAAGGCCTTGTTTTCACTCCAGATTTTTCCATCTCCCATCCAAATGGCTGATTCACAGGAAGAATAGTTTAATGTACAAACATTGTCGACAAATGGAAATGTAATGAAGAAAAGGATGGGCAAGATATCATTCAAATATATGATGCCTGGTTAAACATGATGGCATTGCACATTTCACATATATTATGGCTGGCTAAAAGACATGAGACTGTATAATTCCCATATATGATATAGAAACTAAAGAGGTGGCATTACAGAACATGTCTAAACTAAGCAGATGACATATATGATGTCAAAAGTAGGCACTGCAAGGCAACATATGCATGATATGACTAACATCATCATGCCAAGGTAGAGCAAACACCTTGGGGGGTAAATAGGAGTGGTCAGCGGCGTCTGAATCCGCCTCAGAACAGATATCTTCCTCGGGATTACAATCTAGAGAGGGGTGGGGAGGGTTTGCCATTGAACCCACCATGGAGCAATGTCTGCATGACATTGTATTGCCGTGCAAAACTCTTCTCTTTTTCTCTACATGTTCAGCATGACTGTGTACAATATCTGACATGCATACGAAAAAATATGGTGAGATTATGTAAGGAGAGCATGCAGAAATTTAGAGTGATGGTAACAACCAGTGGATGGATCCAAAAATAATGATAGCAGGCTGATGATTGCTTTAAATTAATAAAAAGACAAATGATGATTGCTTTACTATTTGTTTCCCACCCAAGATGAACAACATAGGCATACCCTAGGTGAACCAGATATTAGACAGACATACTATTCATTGCTGCCTCGATATGTGCCCCACAACTAATTTAGAACTCAAGTTTGAACATTAATTTGGACCTGAGTTGGGAGTCCAAGAGCTGAACAGGATGATAAAGTAGCAGGTAAGTTTAAGCAATGAATAACATAAGCAGAAACAAAAGAGTGTGACCTCTCTTGTGGACCCGTGTACTCCTTAGGTTCATATGCTGAGTCGATGATGGTGATGCCGTTGGGGTGGGTGCCGACGGCAAGGAAGGAGATCTGAGGTAGCAAAAGACGGTTAGGAGTCGTGATGTCTGGTTTGGTGGATGCTTCTGTCGATGGAGCAGCTCAGGTGAGGTGGACGACGTCGCGGCAGGAGCAGGACAAACCACACAAAGTTCCCTTTGACATGTACCTGTAACTGAAGTAATTCTGTAAGGGCTCATTTGGCTTGCATGATTCTTAAAATGCAGGGATAGGAAAAACACCGAAATAGGATAGGAAAATGCACATGGTAAACAGAGCATTTGTAAACACAGGATTTCTGTCAACTTGGGTGTTTGGTTTACAGGAATTGGAAGAGCAGAGGAATGCAAAGAAACATGGCCAAAATAAAGAGAAACCATATGAAAGCGTGTATAGTTAGAATGTTATTCTGGCACTAATGCACTTGGTCTTGTTTTCATGCATAGGATTTTGAAAAGTAGGTCCAGGTGGATGTTTTGCTTCATTCCTATCAACAAAATGCATGAATAATTGAATAGTAGAGTGCCATTGGAAAATTCCATATTGCTATGTTTTTCCATTGAACCAAAATAGCCCTAATGGATCGACGTGAATGTATAGTAATAAGTGATGCAACAAGTGTACAACCTCTTTGCCGTAGCCGTGTTGACCTCAGCATCATTGGGTTGGTCGCTGAAGCAGTTGAGGCAGAGGTGGCTGTCGGAGGTGTGGAGGAAGATCTGAGGAATCTGTAGACGGCATCCAGGGCACTGCTCTGTTGTGATGGATCATTCTGTCGTTGGAGCAGCTCCGGTGAGCCGTAAGACGTCAAGGCTGAAGCAGCACAAGACAGACATCGTCAATCTCAAGTGGGATTCTAATAGCATCTCCAGTAGATGATGTAAAATGGATGTAAAATTAACATCACCAAAAACCACCTGACTACAAGAGATGAGGTAAAAACTGTTGACTCTGAACTTAACTGTCGAAACTGAAATTTACTCTGGAATCTAAATGCTACTGTCGAAACTGAACGCAATGGTAGCAGAGAGGCACTTGACATGTTGTTTAGGGAGGGCCTGCAGTTCATCTTCAACCTACACCCCCCTGAGCCGCCAGCCACCACCGGCCAAACAGCCGGCCCCAGTGCCGCCTCGCCGCTCCGAAACAACTCGCCACCGCCGCCCCGGCCAGCCCTCTAGGCCCCCCGCCCCCACCCTGAACCCTAAGATAGATAGTGGGGTACCTCTCTGGTGAGCCCCCGTCCCCGCTACGGGTGGTTCTTCCTTAACTCCGGCGAGCCCCCCCCCCAACCCCTAAAAATCGACTGACCCAAAAGTCGATTCAGTCGACTGAAGTGTGGATTAATCGGAGCAGAGCAGCAGCTGGGCGAGCGAGCGATCAAGCGAGAGCCGGAGCAGCAGCAGCAGCGCGAGCGAGCCAGCGAGAGCCGGAGCAGCAGCAGCAGCAGCGCGAGCGAGCCAGCGAGAGCCGGAGCAGCAGCAGCAGATCCGGCTGGTATCGACACCGCTGCCGAAGGGGCCTCTTACTAGGGGAGAGCCGCCGTGGAGATGTCGCCCGTGGCGCCCGCTTCAAGGTAGCCGCTCCATGGGGGTGCGGGATGGAGCACCGTCGGCGCCGGGAGGTCGAGTTAAGGAGAAGGTGCGATGCGATGGGTGTACAACCTCTTTGGTGGCGCCGAGTAGGCCTCGGCTTCGTCCGAGGAGTCGGTGAGGATATTGTGGTTCCGGTGGAGCAGGTTAAGGCGGCGCTGTTGGGATGGAGCAGCCGCAATAGACGAGGCGATCGTCGGAGCAGCTCCTTGGAGGTGGAGGACGGGGCGGCTGAACCGGCTGGACAGCGAGATGGACGACGGATCCTCATCCGGGGAGGTGGATGAGGGACGTCGAGCTGTTGTGGTGGACGACATCGTCGGGGAAGAGGCTCCGGCTGGGCAGCGGTGACGTGGCGGACGGAGGAGGGTGGGGTTTCGCGGCTGGAGCGGAGAGGTTATGGCGGTCTGGGATTTCGAATGGCGAAAAGGGGGCAATGGGAGGGGTGAAGCATGACTTAGGGACGCGCTTGTCCATGTAGGGTGTGTTACAAAAGTACCCCCCACCGATTTGAACTACCGGCCCTTTCGGCTCAGGGTTAGAAGTGGGATTTCACGTGTCGGGATTTGGCAGCTGGAGGGAGTTTTCGCGCGCGTTGTAATTTTGGGATAGCAAGGCGCGGGTTGTGAAGGCGCCAGTTTTGGGAGCATGATATCTGAATTTTCAGGATATAACAAGACGCGGGTTGAATTTTAGGGACAAGCCTAATGTGTAGTAATATTGTACTTGTACGTACCAACAATTCGCACTTCCCTCAACCAAAAAGAAAACGAAAAAAATAAAACTATTCACACCATACAAAGAGAGAGTCTTGCCCCGTTTTACTATACAAATGCTATTCAAAGCTACTCCCTCCTTCCATCTATATAGGGCCTAATGCGTTTTTCGATGCTAACTTTGACCAAATATTAGAGCAATGATATATGACATGCAACTTACACAAAGCACACTGTTAACTTCGTCTGTGAAGGGTTCTTTCAATGATATAATTTTCACATTGTGCATGTCATGTACTATTAATCTTGTCAATAGTCAAAGGCGGTCTTAAAAATCTCATTACGCCCTATATAGATGGAAGGAGGGAGATTGAATCCATGTTATGTCCGATTAAATTTTTTCGCTTGTTGTATAATGCATGTAACCTACTCATACTAACATTTTAGTGCATTCCAAATGTCTATACTACCACTGCAATTCAAACTAAATTTTAATTTGTTTCTCTATTTCAATAAGAATCTACAATCATGATTGTTGCCAACTTCAACCATCATAGTTTCCTTGCTATCCGCCAGATATAAATTGGACGGCCTATAATGCAGGATGGCAGGCACACCATCATCAACAACTCCGTTTTTTATAAGAGTAGAGATAAAATATATTAAATGTAGTATAACATGTTCATAAACACACCATGTGTATCACCGTTATATATATTCACCCATGCGTCGGTTTAAAACACTATGATAAATTCTTCAAATATCCGAATTCGCTTTTTATAATGAAGTATATATGATCTCTATTCGTCTTTTACACCCACACAACCCTCTTATCTTTGTAGCTAGCGCTAACTTTCTCTTGTGCATGCACACGCCCGCATCCCTCTCACCCTTCCTCAGCATTCTCTAGCTCCATCGCGCAAATTCTTCTTTTCACTTTAGGTCATTCACCCATGGTGTGTGTAGGCCCCCCAGCTCCTTCTTTACGGCACACATCGATCGATATGCCTCTCTAGCCAGGTGTGCCAAGCTTCCCCTCTTCTCTTGTCACCGCCCATGCCTCACTCCCACCACTCTTTTCATCGTTCTCGTACTCGCACACTCCTCCCCGCTCGATATAGTATGCCTCTCGTACCACCTCCTACATGCATCCCTCTATCTCTATCCTTCTCCTCGTGCCTCGTTTGCTTCTAACACACACATGCATGTATACCGATCGATCTCCCAACATATACCTGGATCGACTTTAACTACCCCCCCATTGATCGACGTACCTCACAAGTTATGTCTCTCCTTTCTCTAACAAAGGGCGATTGATCTTCCTATGTAGTTATGTCTGCTTACTACAGCCACATCGCCCCCCCTCATCATTCGTGCATGCCTCCTGACCCGTCTCTCACACGCACGTGCACAGACAACAAGCAGCCATCTCCTCTCTTATTGATATTGCGGGCGTGCCCTCCGTTTGTCTATCAAGCCTATCCCACCATTTGTTAGAAGCAACTCCACTACCACCCCCTCCAACACTCTAGCTCTGTCTCTCTCCCAACCTTATTCCTCTCCTGCATATATGCATGGATGCCGATCGATCTCCCTTAATACATGAGGCAGATCGATCTCCTTAATACATGAGGTAGGCCTCTCTTCTCCTCCACACATATACCGGCCATTGTACCTCTATAGTTAATTGGGCCTCCCTCTTCCCCCACCACACACCAATAGTCGAGCGCTGCAGGTAGGTATCCATGCCACAGAGACAAACTGCACATGTCCCCTCTCATGTTCCATTAGGCCAGCCACTCTATATCTTTGACGTGGGCACACACAAATTCGATGGCACTCTTTATCGATCGCGCGCGCACACACACACACATCATCCCTCTTTTCGATTCTATGGACACCTCAAGCCGGTGATACCTCCACTCTCTTCTCGTGGATCGCCCCCTCTATATATATGTTATATCCAGGACTCTATTTCACACACATTGCATATGTTACATTTTTTGATTGAACCCCCCCCAAAAAAAAACTCTCAAGAACCCACACACTATATCTCTCTAGGTTTGTATCTCTCTCACACAACACCACGTAGGTGGTGTACGTATACAAGAAGAGAATAGGTGCACCATGCACGTACTCACGCTTCGTGCCCAGCCACAACCGTGCGGGTACACGGTGGAGCTCATTTCTTTACGAAATGGCAGCCCACGTGCTAATTTGAATGCCTATAGCGGTTGTTTACCTAGGGAGGTCGTGTACCAGCCTGCACGAAACAAAGTTCAACTTGGCGCGTTGCCGCATTATTTTTAAATAAAGTTATAGCACTCAATGGCACGTACACAGAATATAAAATGATTTTTATGGAGAAAAATGTAGTCCGCTCACTATATACAATGGAGCATTGCGTGCCTGGTTTGTCACTCTTCAGAGTATCTCACACAAGGCTGTGGTGGCCTCTCTCTCTCTCTCTCACTGTTGGTCACTGATCCGGCCGCATCCCGTCCACCGGGGGAAAGGGAGTGCGGTGGCCTCTCTCTCTCTCACCGTTGGTCACTGATCCGGCTGCATCCCGTTTGCCGGGGGAAAGGGAGTGCGGTGGCCTCTCTCTCTCTCTCACCGTTGGTCACTGATCCGGCTGCATCCCGTACGCTGGGGGAAAGGAAGGAAGTGCATTGTTTCTCCGTTCGATGGTGCCAAGGCAGCACGTCCCGATCTGCGATACACGCTATTCTCTCTGACCAAGCTCCAGCGCGGCAGGGTCTACGCCACCTTCTCGCAGATTCCGCCCGCCGCCGCTCACCTAGTTACATCCCGACGACCTCCAGGTATCCCAGCACGTCCTGATCCGCGGTACACGCTATTCTCTCTGACCAAGCTCCAGCGCGGCAGGGCCTACGCCACCTGCTCGCAGATTCCGCCCGTCGCCACTCACCTAGTTACATCCCGACGACCTCCAGGTATCCCCTCCGGCCTTGCTCCACTACCCGTCTTCCCATGTCGCTGCATGTGGATCTTCGATAGTTCTTTTCCCAAAACGTAGCTCGTCCAGCGTACTTTCCATATTGCATTCTTGTCCTCACACCGTTTTAGAAAAACACAACCGTGTTGTTATCTTCCCTTAGGGCAAGGAATATGCTTCTTTTTTGTCGTCGCATGTGTCATCAACTGTTATTGGCCAGTAATTGTTTCCTTTCTACCTCTTTTTTGCAAACAGGGCTATCCATTTCACCTCGTTGCTATTGCGACCTTTTGGTGAACTGCACAAATCACTTTTTTCTTAAGAGTGTTTTGTGCAGTTGTACTCAAATGTCACATGGGCAACGTCTCTACATTTCAGTGCGACTGCACAAAGGGAGATTGGTTTTGCTCTATCCTCCTCATCCAACTCCGAGCCTAATCTTCTCCAACTAGTTAGTCTTAAGAGAGACTGCAAAGGTGACCGCTTCTATTTATGTGTTTATTGTTTCATCAGCAGTCCTCTATTATCGTAATCACACTTAATATCTTTGGAACAGGGACGCTCGGCTCCATTTTAGTGGAACTACACAAAATGATCGGAATGTTAATATCTTTTTTTCCCAACTACTGCGCTTGGCTCTTCGCCTCTTCGTGAAGTCGAACAATGATGGTACTCCACATGTTGGGTACTACAGTGTATGCCTGTGACAATCTGACACCGAATGGACTGATGCATGTCCACCGAGGGTAGGTTGCATTAGTCAAAAGGCGTAAGCGAGCTTCACCTTGTCCTGCAAGCTTCTCCTCGTTCTGCGAGTTGACGGGACACACCAAAAAGTAGTGCTAGTCCATACTCCCTCCTTTCCGGTTAATATGGCTTAATCTTTTTTGCGGGTAAATGAGAGAGCTTTATTCATATATAAGCATTCTTAGGACGATCAGCCAAGACACTTCTCACTAGGAAGCGAGGTACCCCGCAAAAAAAGAAGTAGGAAGCGAGGTGTTTCATCAAGCCAGCTCTCGGCCACATTCGAAGTGCAGCAAGCACGGTTCGCACGAAGATGCGCCGCAAGGTTTGCTGACCTGTTTACATGCTGAATAACAAAAAAAGAGGAAATATTACCGAGCGCTACTATTTGTAACAGGATATGAGCCAGAATTAAGCGAGAATTGTGGCGAGTGTTCCATGCAATCAACTTCCATTATCACAAGCGAGAACCCTCGAAGAGAACCAAATGTGTTGAAGATTGCTTTATCACATTTTAAAATTATAATAAGAGTGCAGACGCTCCTCCATCCGGTTCCTAGTACTCCCTCCGGTCCTTTTTGGTTTGCGCCTAAGAAAATTCAGTTTTTCCCTCAAAGCTCTGCGCCTTAGCTTCTTTACCCTACTCTTTCCACTAGTACCCCTCCCATCTGTTCCGCTTTGACTGCATGTACAGCCGCAGTAACTCCCAACTCTATCTCCCATACCAATCGCCCCTTCCCAAGGCGTGCGCATGCAGATAGAGTAACACACATGCAGGCATGGAAGAGTGAGACGCATGCAGACTTGAAAGAGAGAGAGACGCATGCAGTGCGAGAATTCCGGTGTGGGGCAGGCTCAACCAATGGTATGCATGCCTAGAAAAACTAACCCCAACCTCTCTCGGTAGCACATCAGGGATAGAACTGTCCAATTTCAAACGAAACAATTGCTCCTTGGTATCCTGGCTTCACCTTAGACGCAAACAAAAGAGGACTGGAGGGAGTACTAGTACGTACCTTTATAGACTATATTAGTGGTACTAGTACTAGTAAACTTTGCGCTTGGCTGTTCGCCTATTTGGGAAGTCGAACAATAGTAGCACTAGTAGTATAGTGTATGCTTCTGGCAATCTGACACCGAATTAACTGTTGCACGTCCACCTCCTGAGCGAGGGAGAGCTTGCATTAGTCAAAAGTTTCTCCTTGTCCTGCGAGCCACCGCGCGCAAGTAATGCTAGTCCATACTGCCTCCTCTCCGGTTAATATGGATTAATTTCAAACAAGATAAATACACTGTCTGTCACTGTATATTTGTAAAAATACGGTCAGTGGACTTCATAATACGCTCATTGCGCTCAATATATATATTTTCCGGTGTTTATACGGTCACTAGCTCACCCTGACTGAGTATGTGTGTGCATGCACGTGTAGGCTGAGCACTTAGCGTGACCGTGTGTGTTCCGCCGTGTGCTCGGACATGCATGCATTAGGGCGTCGCGCGCGTTTTTGCATCCATGTGTATGTGTGACTGTTGCATACACGTAGGGGGAGTACGTGTAGGGGCCACTAAGGAGCAGTCAAATCACACAGTAAGTTAGTCGGAAGAAGCAACCATCATTTCACTCTTGAATGACACGTATGCAATATAAAATGGTTGATATAGAGAGAAAAAGAAAACCACTATATATACACTAGCAGGAGCCTGCTGGCTAAGGTTGCTCTCTTCACAACCATAGAACGACGGGCCTGATCCCGCAGCTGGGGGAAGGGAACAATGTTCTGCATAGACGCGGTCGACATCGGCGAGGGAGAAAACCCACAGTCGATGCGTCCCAATCGGGGGTCACCGTGGTATGGCCGATGCCGCATCCCAACCTCCCTTCTAGGTACAGCCCGACGTCCCAGGTAGTCCATCTTCCTTTTGGAGCTGGCTTGCTCCACTGCCGTAGCTCCATCTCCATGTCGATCTTTCTCTACTTCTACCGGCTTCTACTTGTGATGAGTTTATGTCTCATGAACTAGTGCCAGTACTATTATTCTAATCACACTTCTTCAATATCTTTGCCATCAGGGATGCTCAGGTCGATTTTAGTGGAACTACACAAAAGCATCGTATGATCCGAGGGTGCCAGCCGTCTTTCCTTCGACAGGTTGTACCTGGCCAGGGAATTAAATCATGTTTAGGGTTTAGGGTTTAAGTCGTAGTGACCCCATCAGTAGTTTTTCTTTCGTACACGCTCTCACAACTTTTTTCTTTAGTTGTGAAGTAAATATTGGCTATGATCTGTGAATCATTGAGATGCATCAGCATGTGTGTTAGTTTTCCTTTGTATTTGATGGAATGTTGTAACGGGGCAACCTTGGAATAGGAATGAAAATGGAGTGGAAAGTTTCCGTTTTTCCGGAGAAAAATTGGAAACGGAGAGAAACCAACGTTCCGTTTCATTGGATCGCGCCATCGAGCAAAACCAACATTTAAATCACGTCTATCGTGTTCGTGTCTCACCCTCCTCCACGGCTCGACCCCACACGGTCGCTCGGTATGCCACTCACCACAAACCGAGTATACGATAACTTTCCTGCCTGCTTGTCGATGGATCATGCCATGGAGTACTACTAGCACTACTGGAAGAGATTGACGAGTTGGGGGAGGACAGCTAGCTGTAGCACGGACTCCCAAGAACTTTTTACATGCATGTTGTAGCCGGCTATTGCGACCTTTGAACGCGGAGCAGCCGCGTGCACCCGGAAGCGGCGCGGGCGACGCTCTCTCGGCCGACACGCTGCTTCAATGCCGGTGCCAGTGAGAGGTCGCGTCCGCTCTGGCCAAGCATGAATGCGGCACTGACCGTTTCAGGCGGGAAGCACGCGCGGGTGATGAAGAGGGTTCGGGTTGGTCAGGACCGGCCGTTGCAGCGGTCCGAACGTGCGCAAACAAGAGATGTTGTATGTTAATATTGCTGCGTATATAATTAACAACGTAAATAATGTGCCAGTTGGACAAATATGATTGGAGATGGAGATGGAAATGGAATTTTACGTAAACACTGATATGCATGTCTATGTCTATGTGTGTGTGCGCGACGACTCTCGTGACCTGGAAGCGGGGGCGTGTTTTTGATCGAGTTTTCTTTCTTGGTACATTAGAAAATCAGTTTGTCTAATTCACATCTAGATGTTATTTAAGGATATCACATCTAAGCCCCCACAAGTATATAATGTAGCAACAAGAAACAAAAAAAAACTAGGACAAAAAAATAGACCACAAATAGAGTGGACATCAACTTAGACATCTAGATGTGTCCTAGACAGACCCTTAAAAAATTGTCCGCCAGTTTTCGTTTCTTTTTTCCGGGAACGCGCGTATTCTATTTAAAACCACTTCTATGGAGAGATTTTTTTACTCCATTATAGCCTCTTGTTTGATAGAGTTTCTCGCGTCTCGCTCTCTCACCCTCTCCATATCAAAACAAGATGACAGTGTCCACTCTATCTCTCTCCTCACCAGTGGTCACAGATCCGGCTGAATCCTGTCCGCTGCGGGAGGTGAGGAGGTGCATTGACGTTGTCGTCGTCGCCGACGGAGGGAGCTGATGCGCACCGTCCTCTCGGAGCCGGCGCTGGCAAGGACGAAGATCCTCCGCTCCCTTGTTCGCTGCCGTCGTGTGGGCAGATCCCGCCCGCCCGCCTAAACGACATCTCGCCCACCTGAGGTATAACTTCTTGTACTGGTCCAGCTCCCCAGGTCGCTGCGTGCAGTTTTTCTTCTATGCGACTACTCCCCAGCTCCCCATGCATAGTAGCTAGAGTTTGTCGGCTGGTCCAACATCACCTACTAGTACTATTATAGAGGAAATGCCACTCGAAAAGTTGTCCTGAATTATGCCTTGGTGGAGGTATACATGTTGTTTCGACAAAAAGTACATGGTGGTTGTGCGGTCATTGTCCATATGGTGGTAGTACTATCACTGGTTAAATGCAGAAATGCTTTTTTCTTGGGTATCCTGGTTTAGTTCCCATCAACATATAATTATGATGCTTCTGTTTGTTGGTGTACTTTTCATTAACCCTTTTTTTATATTTTTGGAAACAACAATGCGTGTCTCCATACCCGGGCATGTCTTCCTCAATTTTAGTGGAACTGCACAAAATTGGATGGCCATTGTTGTTCTGCCTCACTGTCCTCTGCCACGTGGTTCTTCCTTCCTCGAGCTTGATTACTGAGAAAAAATAGACCACAGTGAGGATTTGTCGAACTTCATAGGTGCCTCACCCAAACTTGATGCCAAATGGATGATGCATCACCACGATGACCTATCGATGCTCATGGTTGCGCCTCATGGTTGCGTCGGCTGGTGAAGCTGATCGATTTTCAATGAAAAACAAGTTGTCTTCCATCAGTGCTCTTTGCTTGTTACGCACAAAGATGATATCCTTCGTCAGTTCACCTTGGTTGCGTTGGAGACGCAGTCGTCTTTCATGTTGGTGCAATTTTATCACACAATTGGCTATGAACCAAATGTTTCCTCGAAGAAGGATCGACGTTGGTACTAAGAGCATAAGTTTTGTATTGATTTCTAAGCCTTCTCACAACTTTGTCTCCAGCTCCCCTGTAATTTTATTTGTCCAGCTATTAACTTTGATTTAAAAAATGGTGTGGACTAAAAACCTGGATGGACGTAGTAGCCCTCCATTTTTATTTACTCCGCATATTAGATTTGGCTGAAGTCAAACTTTGTAATACTCTCAAACCTTTCCGATAATTGAAATTAAAATTCTTTATTTGTACATACTCTCACACGTTTCCGATAATTTGGCGCATGTGTGGTTGTTCACTTAAGGGAGGGTAGTGTACCACACGTGAAGGACAGGAAGTGCGACCAGGACGCGTGGGCGTGGATCGTTAGTTCATCGGAAGTAGTACTAGTTTTCTTCACTATACATTAAATAAAGAGTTTCGTTTCGTACTTACACAATTTAAAACGATTGTTATGGAGAGAATAAGAAAACCACTCCACTATATATTAGTCGTATACACACGAGAGTACTATATGGACGCAACTTCATTGACTTAGTGCACCTGCCTTTGGGTTTATGACAGGTGGGCCCAAAATGTGGCTGGCTCACCTGTCATACAGCCAAAAGCAGATGGAGTGAAGGCACCGGAGCTCAGTCCGTACTACATTAGTATATATATAAGCGGGAGCCTCAGCGCTTGTTCGCTAGGGTTTGCACTCTCCACACGCTCGCCGCAATACATATATGTTACACGCTGGAGGCTCAGCGTTCATTTGCTAGGGTTTGCTATATTCACAGTCTCTCACCCTCTCTTCACCAGATCTAAACAAGACTGCGTTGGCCTCTTGTCTCTCTCTCCCCCCTCATAGCTGGTGAAGGAGGCGTTCGTATCCTGTCGCACCGGGAAGGGGAGGAGGTGCAACGTTAACTCTATCGCCTTCGGCGAGGGAGGCAATCCACTGCCGGCTGCGCTGTTCTCTTTCACCCAGCGCCTGTGCGGGAGGGCCACCGACCCCTTCTTCCTCGCTGCCGTACGTAGTGTGGGAAGATCCGGCCTCCCGCCGCACGCCTTGCCACATCCCGACGACCCTAAGGTATAAGTTTCTCTGAAACCGTTGTTGCTCTAGCTGCATGTGGATCTTTTTCGATCTGTAGTCGAATCTAGGTCTTGGTTCAAAGAGGAAAGAAAGGTGCGGTGGGGTGAAGCATGAATCTAGGACGTGGATCAATGAGGAAAGGAGGGAGGAAAAGTAGTATAGACTGGCTATCCAGACGCTTTGTTGGTCGAAAAGGGAAAAAGGGGTAACACAGTACACACATCTGTAAGGAACCGATCTCTTTGTTGAAAAGGTAAAGAAACTGGGGGCTGGGGGTCGGGTAGTTTCTGCAGGACTAGATTTTTTGCCCTCACATAGGAAAAAAGTTCAAAGAGAACAAATATGGGACCAACATAGATATGCTGCTTGGCTACATACTCTGCATCACCCATTTATACGTGTGGACGCACATGGTGCTAGCATGTCCCATACAGCTATTTTGTTGTTGTTAATCTAAGAATGCCGCCGGAAAATTGAAGTAATGCCACTGTTAAAAGTAAATTACATTTTTTAACGAATGTTGTTTCAAGAGAGTGTCTCTGTTAATATGAATCAATGCAACCGTTTTAGAAATGCTACTATCCTACTTTGTTTTCCATCCAAGATAAGTTAGATGCTTCTTTCTGTCACCGTTTGTTTCATCCTCCTTTATCGGCAAGTAATTGTTTCCTTTTTTGCCTCTGTTAAAACAGGGGTATCGATTCAACTTGTTGCTATTGCGACATTTTGCTTCGCTACTCGAAACACTTATGTTTTAAGAGTGTTTTGTGCAGTTCAACTTGAATGTCACACCGGTGACTTTGCTTAATTTTGGTGGTACTGCACAAAAGGAGATCCGAGATTTGTTTCCAGTGTTCCTGTCGAGTTGTTTCAAATCTTGGTCTCAACCACATGATATCTATTCAACTTGTTGCTATTATGACATTTTGCTTCGCTACGCGAAACACTTTGCTTGATTTCAGTGCAATTGCACAAAAGAAGATTGGTTTTCCTATTTGTGTTAGATGATTCGTAGTTTATCCTGGTGTTCTCATGAATGGTAAGTACAAGCCTTCATCCACATGATTGTGAAGTGTGCTTTGAGATATTGTGCTACCTATATTGGTACTGTTTTAAATAAATGTTGAATTGAAGCTATTGCATTGCTGTCTTTTCCCATTAAGTAGTGAACAAAAATGGGACCAACCCAGACATGATGCTTGTTGCTTTGTTACAACAAACTCTGCATCACCCCCTTTATAAGTAGATGGAAGCACATATTGTTGTTACGCCCACTCTCCCCTGGAACTGTTTATGCTTTTCGTTAATCTAATGCCGCTGGTAAAATTAAGCAATGCCACTCTCAGAATTAATTAACTACTGAATCTTAGCTCAAAACCGCAACACTTGTTAGGAATGGTACTATCCTGCTTTGTAGTTCTTTCTACATGTTTAACCAAGGTATTGTTAAGATAATGTCTCTTTAAAAATGAATCAGTTGCATTGTTTTAAGAATGGTACTTTTCTGCTTTGTCGTTCTTTATACATGTTGAAACAAGGCATTGTTAAGATAATGTCTCAGTCAATATGAATGAATCACACTGATGGAGAATTACTACTCTCCTGCTTTGTTTCCCATTAAGACAAGTCATCAAACGTTATTTCTTAGTAATTGTTTCCCTTATACCTATTGTTGCTTACAGGGATATCAAAATTAAAGCTCGGTTTTATTCCGACTTCGATTTTAGTTGAACTGCACAAAAGGAGCCAATGTGTCCAAGGCAAACTGCTGCATTACTGGGTCCAGTTGGTCGTTCCACTTTGCAGAAAGAAGCAGTCACTGGTTGGGGTACATTATAGAAGGAATGACCGAGAAGCTTTACAGAGTATTATTAGACACCGGTGACATGACTAGTCTGCAGAGACCATTGGCAATTTAACAACACATGGAGTGCCCTGGGCAAAAAGTGCCCAAACAAGTATAAGAAGCTACGACAGGACACGATCACAGGCATTACATATTTTGTCAAAGTTTAATCATTGATGTTAGCAAGAAGACGTTAGTTTAATATATTGGAATTGCAAAACCTTGTCAAAATTTGCTCATTGATGTTAGCCAGAAGACATGCATTTGATATTTTTGAGTGGAACGCCCTTGCTGTGAGCAACGTCGAGTGTTTTTTCCTATTCATGTGTTCAGTTTAGAAGTAAATAGTTACTCTGCTGAGATATTCCTGTGTTAAGAGTTTGTTCTGAATATTGTCTATGTAATGCGAGGCCTTGTGTTTGATTGCAAAGTTGAGCTTGGAATGTTGTGGCATGCGGCATCACAAGCTGTTCATCGTGCCTCCTGAGAATAATGCTTCGTATTGTTTTGCATGTCGATCTAATGCCAGTGATTTGCTTGTTAAAAAGATCATCCTCTTCTGTTGTTTCCGTGCGTAAGAAGTTCATTGTCTGATGTTTCATTCATAGCCTATACGACATGTCGGGTAGGTTAGATGTGAAACCATATGATCTTCCGACCAACTCATGATATTAGGTCGTGATTGGATCATCATTTTCCAACCAAAACCGCTTGTAAAACTGACGCTTGTAAATTAAAGCAGATGGTCTCGGACGAAGGCGCTTGGTTGGTCGATTTCGACTAGTAAATATCAGAAGTACTTCACACATAATAAAAACACTAAACGACACTCGGACGATTGCTAATCCAGCCGTTAGCTGCTATTTCAGCCTTGCCCATGGATGGCATGATACGCACGTCGTGCATGTATCGTCTGGTAATGTCGTCCATATAGCAGTGCTCGTGAAATATACACTGGTCTCTCAAATTACACGCGTAACCCGCCAGTTTTACTTACAGACCTCGGGACTTCCAATGACGAGTAAATTACACTTGTATCTTAATACAGGTTTGAAATAAACCAGTGCTCCCAATCGCGGCCTTACCGTTTCATGTCGTCTCAGTTTCTCGAAGGTGCTCATAGGTGTCCGATGATCCTGGCTTCGTGAATGAGCAACGGGCACTGTATCAGACCTCCATAGGGCCCACGAGGCCCTCTCCGTTGTCCTTCGAGTTGTTGCGCTCGCCGTGGCGCCGAGCATTGTTAACATGGTCAACGAACATGAGGATTCAGGAGATGACTTTATTTTGACTGGATGACACTAGGGACCCACTAGGGCCATAGCCGTACGTACGCAAGTGCCTCCTTATTATGTACAACTATTTTTTTTTGCTCTCTCCTGGTTTCCTGATATCACGGTCCCACACCATCGTCAACCTATGTAGTCAATATAAACGAGAGAATTGCACAAGGTGCGGCCGATAGCTTGGACCAAGCAGCTCGAGCAGTATTTGTGTTTTTGAGGCGTGAGCACTGCAGAGTTTTTCTTGGCGATGATTTCGTTGTTGTTCAGAGGAGAGCATGGTATTAACTGGGCGGGCTGTGGCCCGTCTAGCCTAGGCCAGATATCCAGCCCAGATACTACTTTTTTCAAGATGAAAATGGCTAGCCCAGCTATACGTCTTTTTGAGGAATACCCAGGCAAGGTCAACTTGTTATTCTCCGCCCTGCTGGGCTGCAAATCTTTCCTAGGAGGGATGCATTAGGCTTAATAGGAAAATGGGCTTTAAAAATAATAAATGGGATGTAATTATAAAAACTTGGTAGTAACTATAAAAAAATGCACCAAACACGAAACTAGTTTATAAAATATTATTTATGGATTTTGAAAATCTTAAATTTTCATTGTTGCGCGCGCAATGTTTCGTTGGATTTTTACGTAATACAAATTTCGGGATAAAAATATTTCGGATCCAATCAAAATGTGGGAAATTTTACTGAATTCTGTCTTCAATGGTTGGTTGAAATTATTAATCATTGTCCTAGCTAGAAAATGGGTTGTACTTTTAAGAAACTGTAAATGGGCTATTGTAAATTCCATTAGAATTCAAAAATGGGTTGTACATTCTTACAAAACGCAAATGGGCTATAAGTTCTCTGCCACACACTTGTGAGCCTACTAAGTGACGCGTCCCCTAAAAAAATAAGTTGACGCGTATGCAAGGCTTTGTCAACTTATTATAGTCAACACACGGTTCTAGCAGCAGTGGCCGTTGGATATCTATCCAACGGATGTCGTGCTTCTTCTTCAATCTCGGATATTCTTAGCTTCAGCCGCCCAAAAAATGATTCCTCCCCCTGACATCTGGGGCGCACCGTTTCGGAGGCTGGCCTGTGGGCCTACTAAGTTGGAGCGTACCAAGGGCTTTGTCAACTTAGTCAATATAAACGATTCTAGCTTCAGTGACTGTACGATGTCCATCCAACGGCCGTAGTGCTTCTTCAACCTCTGGTCTTCTTGGTCCAGCCGCCCAAAGCAGCGCCGGTCGTGCCGCCTGCTCCTGCCTCCCGTGGCCCGCTGTGCTGCCGCGGAGGCCTCACCGCCCCCATACTACTCCCACCGCTGGCCAGGCCATCCCTCCACTCACCCACACCCACTGTTATTCGGCGGCGACAGCAGCCTCACACCGCAGCTGAACCAGTGAACCCTCGTACTCCTCTCTGCGCGGGCTTCCACTGTTGCGTCTTCCCCAGCTCCGTGTCATCCCCTTCCTAGGCGTCGCCGTCGTCCACCGCCCTGGTCCTCTCGGCGCGGCGTGGTCAACGTGGTCAACGAGCGACTTCCATCGGAAGAGTACTGTACGTGGACAGGCTGACAGCTGGGTCCATAGTGGCCGCAAGGAAGTGCCTCCTTATTACGCGCAAAATAATTATTCCTCCACCTAACAGCAGGGACCCACCGGACGGGCCACCTTATTTTGCAAAAAAATCATTTCCCCCCTGACTGTTGGGACCTGCCGGATGGGCCACCGTATTTCATGAAAAAACTTTCCCCCCTCTATCAGCTCGGACCCAGCGGAAGTGCCTCTTTATTATGCACAAAAAAATGAATACTCCCCCTGCTAGCTGGGACTCACCTTGGTGGGAAGCTGACTTGTGGGCCTACTAAGTTGACGGGGACGGAGGGCTTTGTCAACTTAGTCAATATGAACGATTCTAGCTCCAGTGACCGTACGATGTCCATCCAACGGCCGTAGTGCTTCTTCAACCTCTGGTCTTCTTGCTCCAGCCACCCAAAGTAGCGCCGGTTGTGCCGCCTGCTCCTACCTCTCGTGGCCGGCTGTGCTGCTGCGGAGGCCTCATCGCCCCCTACTATTCCCAGCTTAGGCCAGGCCCTGCAGCGACGGCAGCCTCACACCGCAGCCGAACGAGTGAATACTCATACTCCTCTCTGCGTGGGCATCCACTATCGCGTCTTCACCGGCTCCGTGTTGTCCCCTTCCTAGGCCTCGCCGTCATCCACCGCCCTGGTGCTCTCGGCGCGGCATGGTCAACGTGGTCAAGGAACGACTTCCATCGGACGTGGATTGTACATTGAGAGGCTGACAGCTAGGTCCACGGCCGTAGCAAGGAAGTGCCTCTTTATTACGCGGAAAATAATGATTCCTCCACCTAACAGCAGGGACCCACCGGACGGGCCACCGTATTTCGTGAAAAAACGTTTCCCTCCTGACTGCTGGGACCAACTAGCTACACCTTCGCACGCAAGGAAGTACGTCCGGGCAGAAAAAAACCCAAAACGATTCGCCCCCCTGACTGCTGGGACCCACCAGCTACATTTTCGCAGGCAAGGAAGTGCCTGACAGTCGGGACCCACTTGGTCGAAGCGTACGTAGCATTGTCATTCTGGTCGCGAAAGTGTACGTACATACTGGTCGATGTAGAGGCACGCACGTGTCGTAGTAGAGGCGCGCACATGTCGTAGTAGAGGCGCGCACGTAGCATGTACACGTACGTACAGCGGCGAGGGTGCAAGAAAGAAAATACGACCACGTACGTACATACGGCAGGGTCTCGAACGCCTACTCGTGCATACGTACATGGTGGGTCGGAACGGAGAAACAGCGTCGTCGTCGTGTTCATGGGGAGCCAACCGGCTGGGTCGGAACGGAATGCGTGGTCGTGTTCATCGGAGGGCTTGGACGGAACAGGCGATGGAAACGAGGCCTGGCGTACCGCACAACGGAGGAAACGGCCTTGTGTTCTACCGTTCGGAAACGGGATCCTGTTGATCGGGAGGGGCCTGGCGTACCGCAAAACGGAGGAAACGGACCTCCTACGGTCGAAATGGGGGTCCTGTTGATCGGGAGGGGTGTGGCGTACCGCAAAACGGAGGAAACGGACCGTCCTACGGTCGAAACGGGGGTCCTGTTCATCGGGAGGGTGTGGCGTACCGCAAAACGGACGAAAACGGACTTGTTGGAGCGCTACGGTCGAAACGAGGGTCCTGTTCATCGGGAGGGGTGTGGCGTACCGCAAAACGGGACTCCACGGGATACTGTTCATCTCCACCGTCGACCTCCTCTAGCCTCCACGGGCTACCGTCGACCTCCTCCAACCTCCACGGGCTCCTGTTCATCCAGCCTCCACCGCGCGCTACTCCACCGGCTACTGTTCAACCACCCCTCCACCGTCTACTGTTCGTCCAGCCATCCACCGTCTACAATTCATCCAGCCCTCCATACCACGGGGTCCTGTTCAACCACCCCTCCACGACCACCCCTCCACCATCTACTGTTCATCCAGCCCTCCACACCACGGGGTCCTATTCATCCAGAGGCAACACCACTGCTCACTGTTCATCCAACCCCCCCTCCACAACACTCACTGTTCATCCAATCGATCGGCTTCAGTTAGCAGCAGTAGCGAAGGAATCACTCCATCGAGTTCAGTTAACAGCCATCGATCGATCGCTCGGGTTCAGTAACGCATAGCCTGCAGTGCAATCGCTCGGGTTCAGTTAGAGCCCAACGCCTCGCTCGGGTTCAGTTAGAGCCAACGCCTCGCACACACGCGTGTATGTGTATGAGAGAAATGCGCATCGCTCGGCCCCCGACCTCCCACTGTAACCGGCAACTCCCTGAAATTTTCCTCCCCCTCACTTCTACCACGGTTTTTTCCGTCATGGACGGCCCAAAGAATGTCATGTAGCTGTGTCTCCGGTCCGCCCAGGACGAAAAGCCCATTTTCTGTCATGATTTTTTGTCATAGAAGTAGGAGCCCACCACACCTATGATGATACCGGGTTTTGTCATAATTATCGTCATAGAAGTGTCATATGTATGACAAGAAAAAAATTCGTTCGGCCCAAAATGTCACGGATGTGTCTTTTTTTTTGTAGCGGAGAGTCCCACCCGGACACGGGACGAAGTCCTCTATCTTGTATCTTCATAGTCCAACAGTCCGGCTAAAGTATATAGTCCGGCTGTCCGAGTACCCCCTATTCCAGGACTCCCTCAGTAGCCCCCGACCATGCTTCAATGACGATGAACCCGGCGCGCAGATTGTCTTTGGCATTGCAAGGCGGGTTCCTTCTCCTAATTCTCCAAAGCACCTGTTATAAAGAGCAGTATCCGGCTCCTCATTTAATGTTACTCTTCATCGGCTTCTGTACTCCAATAATTCCAGCTTCCACGTGTCGAGCAAATGTGAGAAGTCGGGGCATTTTTATGCTTGCCACCCTAACCATGTAAGTAAATCGTCTATTTAAAGAGATGGGGATCTTCAGATCCAATCCACACCATCTTTCCTCAGCGAGGAATCATCATAGCGCACCCGCAAAAAACCATTCCATCATGGCCAGCGCTCGCAGCTCCTACTCCTTCCCTCACGGGTCAAGCCGGGCAATTGGGAGAAGTGTACCGTATCCCACGGTCAATTGGTGAAGTTGCAGACCCAGGGGTTTCTCCCTCCTGCATACCTAGTCCCCATCCGAGCCGGATATGCTTCTTATGACGGCGGGGAGCAAGCGGAGAATGTCCCCAATCCATCCAGGGAGGAGCGAGTGTGCCTTGTCCCTTACTTGCTGAGGGGTGCCAGATTTCCAATCTATCCATTCCTCCGCGGGCTCCTGGAGTACTATGGCCTCCAGCTGCACAATTTCACCCCAGCCTCCATCCTGCATATCGCAGGTTACATCGCTTTTTGCGAGCTATTTCTGGGCTGTGAAGCCCATTTTGAGCTATGGAAGAAGTTGTTCTGCCTCATCCCTCGTAATCAAGAGGGATCGATATTCCACGTGGGCGGAGCCGAGATATGGCGCATCGCCAAGACCGGATACCTATCTGGTACACCAAGGTATCCAAAGAATGGCCTTCCGAGTGGTTTTATATAGAGGGCGTCTCCCTTCTTGACCCAATCCGAATGGGTCTTCCTGAGTTCACAAACACTCCATTGGAGAAGTGCCACAACTGGCATCCCCGGAGCCCCAAGGAGGAAGATAGCAGAGAGGTCCTTCAATTGATGAGCAAGATACAGATGCTCGCTCAATCCGGATTAATAATAATCGAGGTTATGGCAATATGCATAATGCGGGCGGGGGGGGGGGGTACAGCCACTCCAGTACCGGGGCCGTCCCATGTGGGACTTTAATGGAGAAGACGACGCCACCCGCTGCGGTTGGAAAGGTCCGGACTCCACCACCGCTCTGGTGAATATACTGTCCAATTTAAACAAAGGAGAAGAAGAGGAGTTCATCCGCATTAAGCCACGGGACGGATTTTCCATGTACAACCCTCCCAGCTGGGTGAGTTGCTATCCCTTCCTCAACTCTATTCATTCCCCCAGTCTTTTATTATAAATATTTACTCCATCCATCTATAACAGGAATGTGATACGTCTCCAACGTATCTATAATTTTTGATTGTTCCATGCTATTATATTACCTGTTTTGGATGTTTATGGGCTTTACTTTACACTTTTATATCATCTTTGGGATTAACCTACTAACCAGAGGCCCAACCAGAATTGCTGTTTTTTTTGCCTATTTCAGTATATCGAAGGAAAGGAATATCAAACGGAGTCCAAATGGAATGAAACCTTCGGAAGCGATCTTTTTGGAACAAATGCAATCCAGGAGACTTGGAGTGGACGTCAAGAAGCAGCCGAGGCGGCCACGAGGGTGGCTAGCGCGCCTAGTAAGGGTGGGCGCGCCCCCTGCCTCATGGGCCCCTCATGGCTCCCTTGACCGACTCCCTTCGCCTATATATATCTACATACCCCGAAAACATCCAGGAGCACCACAAAAAACTATTTCCACCGCCGCAACCTTTTGTATCTGCGAGATACCATCTTGGAGCCTTCGCCGGCGCTCCAACGGAGGGGGAATCAACCATGGAGGGCCTCTCCATCACCACCAAGGCCTCTCCGATGAGTTGTGAGTAGTTTACCATAGACCTTCGGGTCCATAGTTATTATCTAGATGGCTTCTTCTCTCTCTTTGATTCTCAATACAAAGTTCTCCTTCCTCTTCTTGGAGATCTATTCGATGTAACTCTTTTTGCGGTGTGTTTGTCGAGGTCCGATGAATTGTGGGTTTATGGTCAAGTTTATCTATGAGAAATATTTGAATCTCCTCTGAATTCTTTTATGTATGATTGGTTATATTTGCAAGTCTCTTCGAATTATCAGTTTGGTTTGGCCTACTAGATTGATCTTTTTGCCATGGGAGAAGTGCTTAGCTTTGGGTTCAATCTTGTGGTGTCCTTTCCCAGTGACAGTAGGGGAAGCAAGGCACGTATTGTATTGTTGTCATCGAGGATAAAAAGATGGGGTTTATTTCATATTGCATGAGTTTATCCCTCTACATCATGTCATCTTTCTTAATGTGTTACTCTGTTCTTCATGAACTTAATACTCTAGATGCAGGCAGGAGTCGGTCGATGTGTGGAGTAATAGTAGTAGATGCAGGCAGGAGTCGGTCTACTTGTTGCGGACGTGATGCCTATATACATGATCATGCCTAGATAATCTCATAACTATGCACTTTTCTATCAATTGCTCGACAGTAATTTGTTCACCCACCGTAATAATTATGCTATCTTGAGAGAAGCCACTAGTGAAACCTATGGCCCCCAGGTCTATCTTTTATCATATAAGTTTCCCATCTACTTTTATTTGCATTTTTTCTTTCCAATCTATATCATAAAAATACCAAAAATATTTATCTTATCATATTATCTCTATCAGATCTCACTTTCGTAAGTTTCCGTGAAGGGATTGACAACCCCTTTATCGCGTTGGTTGCGAGGTTCTTGTTTGTTTGTGTAGGTGCGTGGGACTTTTGAGGAGCCTCCTATTGGATTGATACCTTGGTTCTCATAAACTGAGGGAAATACTTACGCTACTGTGCTGCATCACCCTTTCCTCTTCAAGGAAAACCAACGCAATCTCAAGACTTAGCAGAATGGCGGAAATTTACCACGGAGATCCATAGCCCGGCTCCATAGCCAGAGGACCACAACCGGGCCCTTGACCCCTGAGTTGAAGAGGATCCGGATATATTCGTGGAGCTTGTAGAAGGGGTGTTTTACCAGGCGAGCTGTGACGGCACCGAAGTGGCCATCATCGCTGGCTATCCCGGCCTCCTCCCTGTATCACACGTAAGTAAACAAGAGACTTATCTTCCAAAAAGGATTCACTCTTTCTGCCTTACCCACCGCACAATTCTTATGCTTTAAAGGGAAGGAGGTCAGCGCACCATGCCGAACCCGAGGCAACTCACCAACAAGGAGTGCCTAAGCCGGGTAGGCTTCCAAAAAGGAAGGCGAACAGAAATGCGGCTGAGACGTTATCAAAGAGGTATGGTTTTAAACATGCTCTATGGTTGTCATCTTAAAGTATGACACTATCCATTGTGTCTTGGCAGAAAGAACATCCGCCGAACTATGCCCGGGGATCCTACCTGTCATGCCTCCACCAGCTGGATTCCAGAACCGGTCTCAAGGACAGAGGTTAACATGGGGGCGACACCGAATAGTCCTCATATAGAGGATTCGGATAGAATATCCGCTACATATTCCGAAGTGGAGAGCGCCATGAATCATCGGTGTCGGCGGACCGCGCTCCGCGACCCTGGTTTTTTCGAAGAGGCTTTCAATGCCTTCAACTCGGGTGATGCGTACATCCGAGCTGCTCGAGATGGGCTTGCTAGAGCCACAGACCAGTATTTGAAAGATATACGGGTAAGTAAAATCTGATGATTATGTATATCAGTAGCCCCTGAGACTTGAAACAGTTGGTACAACTGATTTAAGGATCATTGTATGAATAGGTTCTTACAGAGAAGAATAACCTGTTGTCTCAAGAGCTGGAGAAGTGTCAAACCCGGCTAAGGGCCACAACTGCCGAACTAGAGGAATCCAAAAAGGCTCCAACTGGTAATGTTTCTATCTATTGAGAAAAAATGTAATCACGTATACCGGTGGTGTTTTGACATGTTGCATATCTGGTAGAAGATTCCGCAGATAATCCGGGAGTGAATCCGGAGATCCTACAAGAGGTGATCAGAGAGCTCAACGGCATCAAGACGCTGGCGAGCATATACTTACATGGGTCAGGCAGGAGAAAAACGATCTCCTAGATGCCAATACCCGGCTGGGCGTAGAATTGAAAGATGTTCGGGCCCAGCTGGCTGACTCCATGAAGGAAAATAAAAGGCTTGGACGCGGCATTTTTAGTATGTGCTCAAATGAACATTTTTATAGTTCGGCGAAGAAACGATCTAACAGAGTTATGTCTGCAGGTATGTTGACTAGCCGTCCTGGAGAGCAGATGCTCGGATCCTCAGGCGATATGCTGCAAGAGCTTTTGCAACTACACGAGCAAGTTCGACGGGTGATGGGGAGTGTGGCCAAGGCCTTGTGGCCATCTGCCTCCCTGCCATCAAGTATGGAGGAGCTTGTACAGCTATTCAAGGGAGCGCGGCAGTGGTTACGACTATGGAAAATATCAGCATGTCGAGAAGGTGCGAGGGAGGCTTGGGCCATGGTGAAAACACGGTACACCAAGCTCGATCCGAACCATATGGCCCGGGTCGGACCTGTAGGGTTCGATGGAAAAGAAATTCCAGTTAATCTTGTATACAACCAGGTAGAGTTAGCGGCCAAGTATTCCCAACGGGATTGTAAGCTAGACAACCTGTTGGATGGCATAGAAGAGGAAGTTTTTAAGTCGAAATGACTATGTACTTCAAAGGACAAGTATTGTCCCTAGCCGGATTCTAAATCATTTGTCATGGCAGACCTTTTCGCTTTGGCCTCCGGACCCAACAGTCCGGAGTGTTTCCGAATACCCGCTCAGTAATGTAAAACCGAGGTACGCGTGGAAACCAGGTGTAGGGGTCATAGTTGCTTGAACAAACAAGTACCCAACTAGCTATGTTATATTACATCGATAGTAAGAAACAGCTTCTAGGGAGAATAGTTCTGTTAAGGGTTCCTTTCGCTGGGTGCGCATGCATTAACGTGCATGTCCCATCTGTGATTAAAAAATCACAGTATATTTGACATCTGGGGGTTCATAGTGTTACAAATAAGACACGTCTTTAGTCCACCGGCTGAATATTCCCTTAAGAACGCTAGCTTTCGGCTTCACCCAGTCTGAGGTACACATCCGGAGTACCCGGCAGTAACAATCGCAGAGGTGCTCCCTTTTATGCCCTAGACGAACTAACGGGAACGCAGGGCATAAACACAGGAGCCAGGCAACCCATCTTGGCCAAAACTTAAGTCATATCGATGCATATAATGGCAGAGTAAAGGCACATATGGAAAAAAAGGACTCATATGCGACGAGTTTTATGATCGAAACATGTTTGCAATAAGCTTTTGTATAAGAAGCCCCCAGGTATAATAATCGCACGTACTTGAAGATTAGTGCGTCGTGAGTGTGTGGTCCAGCCACACTTAGAGCTTTAAAGCTGTGAAAGAAAGAGCAAAAGAGAGATGAAAATAAATAGAAAAGAGTGAAGGGAAGGAGACAAACACAGAGTTCGGCGCTAGACGTAGAATCTTTGGAGTCTCGCCGCGTTCCATGGGTTTGGCTCGAGTCAAAAATCTGATGCATCATGCAGATGGTATGCTCCTCCGGTGAGAACTTTGTCAATAATGAAGGGACCCTCCCACTTGGGAGCTTGTCCTTTTTCTTCTCCGGTAGGCGTAGAACGAGTTCGCCAATATTGTATGTTTTGGGCCGTACTTCTATGCTTTGATACTTGCGAGCCTGTTGTTGATAAAATGTGGAACGGGCTTTTGCAACATTGCGCTCCTCCTCCAGGGCATCTAAATTGTCCTGCTGATCCAACTCAGCTTCTCTCTTCATACATGCGCACTCGAGGTGAGTCATGAATAATATCGCAAGGCAATACAGCCTCTGCACCGTACACCATGAAGAAGGGTGTATATCCGGTAGTGCGATTTGGCGTGGTCCACAGCCCCCACGGTACGGAGTCCAGCTCTTCTACCCAGTGAGTGTCTGATTCTTTTAAGGATCACACCAGTCGGGGTTCGATGCCGCTCATAATAAGACCGTTGGCTCGTTCGACTTGACCGTTTGTTTGAAGGTGATAGACAGAGGCGTAATCGAGCTTAATGCCCATGTTGCTGCACCAATTTTTCACCTCATCGGCTGTAAAATTAGAGCCATTATGGGTGATGATGTTGTGGGGGACACCATATCAATGCACGACACCCGATATGAAGTCTATCACTGGTCCGGATTCGGCCATTTTAACCGGTTTGGCTTCTATCCATTTGGTGAACTTATCCACCATGACCAACATGTATTTTTTCTTATGGCTTCCCCCTTTAAGGGGTCCGACCATATCAAGCCCCCAGGACGCAAAAGGCCAGGTTATGGGGAGTGTTTGAAGAGCAGTGGGCGGCATATGGCTTTGGTTGGCGAAAAGCTGGCATCCAACGCAATGTTGGACAAGGTCCTGTGCATCTGCCCGGGCCGTCAGCCAATAGAAACATGTACGGAAGGCCTTGCTTACAAGGGCCCGAGCTGCGGCGTGGTGACCGCCGAGTCCGGCATGAATTTCAGCCAAGAGCTGCCGCCCATCCTCCTCGGAGATGCATCTTTGAAGTACTCCGGTAGCGCTTTTCTTATAAAGCTCTTGTAGGACCTTGAAGTATGTCTAGAGGGGGGTGATTAGACTACTTGACCAATAAAAACTTAACCTTTTCTCAATTTTATAGTTTGGCAGATTTTAGCTATTTTAGGACAAGTCAAGCAATCATCACACAATTCAAGCAAGCATGCAAAGAGTGTATAGGTAGCGGAAATTAAAGCATGCAACTTGCAAGAAAGTAAAGGGAAGGGTTTGGAGGATTCAAACGCAATTGGAGACACGGATGTTTTTGGCGTGGTTCCGATAGGTGGTGCTATCGTACATCCACGTTGATGGAGACTTCAACCCACGAAGGGTAACGGCTGCGCGAGTCCACGGAGGGCTCCACCCACGAAGGGTCCATGAAGTAGCAACCTTGTCTATCCCACCATGGCCGTCGCCCACGAAGGACTTGCCTCACTAGCGGTAGATCTTCACGAAGTAGGCGATCTCCTTGCCCTTACAAACTCCTTGTTTCAACTCCACAATCTTGTCGGAGGCTCCCAAGTGACACCTAGCCAATCTAGGAGACACCAGTCTCCAAGAAGTAACAAATGGTGCGTTGATAATGAACTCCTTGCTCTTGTGCTTCAAATGATAGTCTCCCCAACACTCAACTCTCTCTCATAGGATTTGGATCTGGTGGAAAGAGGGTTTGAGTGGAAAGCAACTTGGGGAAGGCTAGAGATCAAGATTCATATGGTAGGAATGGAATATCTTGGCCTCAACACATGAGTAGGTGGTTCTCTCTCAGAAATGGTAAGTTGGAAGTGTAGGTTTGGTCTGATGGCTCTCTCCATGAATGAAGAGGAGGTGGAGGGGTATATATAGCCTCCACACAAAATCTAACCGTTACACACAATTTACCAAACTTGGTGGGACCGAATCGTTAAACTCAGTCGGACCGATTTAGTAAACCTAGTGATCGTTAGTGATTTTCGGTGGGACTGACATGCATCTTGGTGAGACCGATTCGGTTAGGGTTAGGGCATAACGTAATCTCGGTAAGACCAATTACACAAACTCGGTGAGACCGATTTTGGTAATTAGCTAACCAGAGAGTTGGTCAGGTAAACTCGATGGGACCGATTTGCTCTTTTCGGTGAGACCGGAATGTTACAAAAAGGAAACAGAGAGTTTACATTGCAATCTCGGTGGGACCGATCGCTCACTTCGGTTAGACCGAAACGTTACGAAGGGAAACAGAGAGATTGCAACCCCATCTCGGTGAGACCGAGATCCCTATCGGTAAGACCGATTTGCTTAGGTTTTGTGGCAGTGGTTATGACTTTTGGAATCGGTGGTGCCGGATAGAAAGAATCGGTGTGACCGATTTTGGCTTTAGGTTTAGGTCATTTGTGGATGTGGGAAAGTAGTTGAGGGTTTTGGAGCATATCACTAAGCACATGAAGCAAAAGGCCCATTAAGAAACACCTCATCCCTTCTTGATAGCATTGGCTTTTCCTATAGACTCAATGTGATCTTGGATCACTAAAATGTAAAATGAAGAGTCTTGAGCTTTTGAGCTTGAGCCAATCCTTTGTTCTTAGTATTTTGAGGGATCCACTGTCATCATCCATGCCATGCCATTCATTGAGCTTTCCTGAAACAATGGTCTTGGAATAGCATTAGCTCAATGAGCTATATGTTGTTATGAATTACCAAAACCACCTAGGGATAATTGCACTTTCAATCTCCCCCTTTTTGGTAATTGATGACAACATATAGATCAAAGCTTCGACAAATGATGATAAAATTTAAATAACATCGTCGCTTTGAGAAGTATGTGATAAGCAAGAGCTCCCCCTAAATTTGTGCATAGTTTTAGATTTGCTTTGGACTGCAAATGCACAATGAATTAGGCTCATGGGTTACTCTTCCATGTCACATAGATCTTGGTGGAGCGCTCAGAATAATAAACAATGAATATATGCACTCGTCACCAAGCATAGTGAGTGATCACAAAAGATAGATAGGATAATATCATCAAACATGCATAAGTGTAGCTTATGATCAAACACATGATCATCAATGTCTCACAAGCATAGTATCTCAACCAAAAGCAATCAAAGATTGAAAAACCACCAAATAAAGCAAGAGATAACAAAGAGAGAACAAAAGCAACACTCTCTCTCTCGAAGCCTATGATCTATACATTTTTCTCCCCCTTTGGCAACAAGTTACCAAAAAGTTCATAGAAAATGCATAGTGCTAGATCGACTCTCAGGCTTGATCTTTTGGTGATGGTGTCCTGATAACTCCAAGGACGAAGGCTTCAGTTGATGTAGAGGGTGTTGGAGTTGATGCTGAAGCTGGTTGCACTGGAGCTGAAGGGGCAGTAGCTCGTGCCGAAGTTGTTGCTCTAGTGTCTGTCACTGGCACTGCAACTGACCTCTGGGCTCTGGGCACTCTGGCAAACACATTGGTTGTAGTCTTGCCCTTCCTCTCCTGCATGTCATCCTGGAGCTGCTCCGCAACTGACTGAATCTCAGTTACCTTGACATCTAGATCATAGAATTTTTGTTCCATGATTATTTCCAGGCTCTCCTGGTTTTGAGTTAGGGTGGCCAACCCCTCCTCAATCCTTAGAGATGATGCTATCAAGTAACCAAGCTACTCCTGTTTGGTTTTCAAGAAATATTCAGATGCCTCCTCTTGAGTTGGCATCTTGGCAGCCTTCTCCCTCTTTGCCTTCTCCTTCTTCTCCTGAGCTTGAACTGATGATGGATCATCCTCATACATGACAACCTCATTGTCCTCAAAGTCTGGATAGAGTGGAAAGTGTTCCTTATCCAACAGATATTTTCCTGTGCCCATCTTTGAGTTTATCAATTCTTGAATCTGAGGTGCATATCCACAGCTCCTCTTCTGATCTGCTGCAGTCCTCTTGATTGTTTCAATGATCAGGCTCATGACTTTGAACTTTTGTGGCACATCAAACACATGCAACATGTTGATGGCATGCCCTCTGATCATGTTATGGTCACCAGACTTGGGTAACAAAGTGTGCCTCAGAATCCAATTTATGGTTGGCAGCCCTGACAACAGAAAATGGACTGATCCAAAAGTGAAAGTCTCTAGGGCTTTGTTTGGGATCTTGTACATGTGTGCCATTGAATTGTGACCCATATATTTCTTTGCATAAATGTCTAGGTCATCCTCATTCTCCTTTGGGGCATTTATCAGACTTGCCCATTCTTCTACAGTGGACTGGTACCTTGTACCTTCAGACATCCAAACAATTCTTCCATCTGGATAAAAATGTGTTGTGGAGTAGAACTGCATGATAAGCTCATCATTCCAATTTGTGAGCTTTTGCCCAACAAAATCTGCAACTCCACAAGCAACAAAGTTGTCTTGCACTCCAGGATAGTGTTGTTCATTTTCCTTGATGAATTTCCAGTCAACCCATCTCATGTCACAAACTATGGGCTTCTTGTCCAACAGAATTGTTTCATAAAAGTCCTACTGTTCCTTTGTATGGAACCTGTAATCAACAGCAGTTCTTCTCCTTGTGGCATATGAATCTGCCATCCTCCATAGTCTCAGCCCTGAATCCTTCCTGATTCTCATGTCCTCAGCCACAGGATGGGCATCATTGTGGTCTGGTATCTTTGGCTTGAGCTTCCTTAGAACCTGTCCTTCTTCATCTTCCTCCTCAGCAATCTCAGGCACTGGGGCCTTGTTCTTCTCAGCAGCTTGAATACTCCTAGTATTCCTCTTTGGTGCAGACTTGGCCTTGGGGGCAGCTTTGGATGCTTCCTTGGGCTTAGATGTTGCAGCCCCTGATCTGATTGCATCTCCCATAAGCTTAGGTGCCTTTGGTGCTGGTGCAGCAGGCTCTTCCTCTTCCATCATGGAAGGTTGCCCAACAACTCTGGCCATGGTCTTCTTGACCCTTTCCTTCCTCTTCTTGCTTTCATCAGCTGGCTCTTTGGGATCAGGATTTTCAGGCAGTTGAGTTGATGCTCTGGCCTTGGGCATAGGTTGCCTTCTTGCAGGCCTTTTAATCTTCATGCCTGGCTTTATATCCTTTGCTGAGCCATATTCCTTCTTGAGCACCACTTTCTTGGAAGTAGCCTCATCTTCCTCAGCTTTGTAGTCCTCATCCTCTGAATCTGAAGTTCTTTTCCTCCTTTGCCTAGTTGTAGCCTTAGGCAAATTTCTAGGAGTACTTTTGCTCCCTTCATCTGAAGTACTGGAGGGACTAGTGCCCTCACTCAAGTCCATCTGCTCTTCTGCCCTGTTCTGGCTGTCACTTTGATCAGCCATACTGCAAAAGCTGACTGCTGACCCTGTGAAGAGTTATAGATGAGATAGAAAAGATGAGCATCACAAAATGCAGAGGTTTTTGCAAAAGAATGACTCAAAAGTTCAGTCTTAGTTTTCCACAGAAAGCATTTCGGATCCACTGATTTTCAAACTCGGTGATACCGAAGCAGTTTTGGAACCTAAACTGATGATCTTGGTTGGACCGAGTTTCAGTTCGGTGGTACCGAGACTGCTAGGGTTTCACAGAATTCTCAAATCGGTTGCACCGATTAGTAATTCTCGGTCGGACCGAGAGTCACTAGTGCAATGGCATTAGCCAAATCGGTGAGACCGAGTTTTTCAACTCGGTGGGTCTGAGATGGTTTCGGCGGAAACCTAACCCTAAAAATTTGAATCACATCTAATCTATGAACTACTTTGGCTGGATAGGATTGTTTCAATCGTGGCAAGAATCAATAAGAAAACAATGTGCTAGGAATTAGATGTGGATAGCAGAAAGATCAAGTCCATACCCTAACTTGGCGGTGGACTTGCTACGGCGGGGACGAAATCCGTTGACGGCGGTGGAGACCAGCGACAGGAGGCTACTGGCGACGAGGAGACGATCCAGAGACCACGATGGCAGAGCGAGCTGTTGCGCGGGCGAAGGGTTTCGGAGAAATTTCCAAAATTTTGCCCGTGGCTATATATAGCCCGACCCTGTCGGTGTGACCGAGTGGAACAACTCGGTGGCACCGAGATGCATAACTGTGTTCAGTTACAGCAAATCGGTGAGACCGAAAAGTTCAAATCGGTTGCACCGAGATTGAAAACTCAAATCAACTTGATGATCTTGGTAGGACCGAAATGGAGGAATCGGTCAGACCGAGAATCACAAAGAGGTTTTGGAAGTTTAAGTCTATGACGAATCGGGACTCCGAGTGCTCCTCACACAGAGTGGTTCAAATCTGACTTGATCAAATTTTGTGATGTAGCATGAATAGAGTTTGAGACGAGAAAAGCATAGATAGCTAAAGAAGGTTCTTAGGCATTCTTGTCCATCCACTTGGCCAAAAGAAGAAAGAACCAAACAATCAAAACAACAAGTGGATGTCCTTGAATGAGTAAAATATGCACCAACATGCTCGCACAATAAAATGGCAAATGAAATATGTGGCAAAGCATGCACAACCAATTATAGCATCTATCAAACAATTGGCGATGACTAGGTCATCTATATATGAGTATATTGACTTAGGAGTCAAATGAGAACATTTGATCATAGGTCATACTCATCGTTTAAGCTCAAGTGGGGTTACCACTTTTACATAATGCATTAATGTGTTCACACCATTAGAGTTGCTTTGACTCAATTCTTAGAGTTAAGCTCCCCCTAGATGTGAGATCCCCCCTTAGAGGGATGAACTAACCTTGGGTTTTGTCGATGATGACTTCATGTAGGTGTTGAAGATGTAGATGCTCAATGTTGATGTAGATCATTTGGAGCAATCCTTTGGAGTGAGTTGCACTTTCAACTTGCCTACATGGGTTAGTCCCACAAGGAACAAACAAGAATATCCATAGACATAGAGTGATGCACACACAAGATGATGTCCATGAAAACATTAGGTTACCTTGTCCCTTGCCTTACCAACATGAGGGTTTGTGACTCCTTGAACTAGTGCAAGATGTGAAAGTTGATTGCACTTGTTCTTGCCAAAATGATATGAGTGAAGAATGTTGGCGGAGTCACCCTCAAGAACTCTCTAGTTCTTCTTCTTCGGGATCCACATCATCTTGATGGGAATCCTTGGAGTTGTAGTTGTACTTGATGAAGTAGAACTTGACGTAGTCTTGGGAACCCACTTGACCGAGGCCTTAGGTGCTTCTTCAAATGCATCAATCTCTTCTTGAAGCTTGTCCTTGCCTTTGTTCTTGTGGTCTTGTGGTGGAAGATCATCTTGAGCTTGTGTCCCCTTGAAGGAAGTAGGATCATACTTCTCTTGTTGAGGAACAAACTTTGTCTTGGGGTATTGATCTTCTTCCCACTCAACTCCATTTGCATTGAACTTTCGTTCAAAACCAACACCTTGATTCTTCCGGTGTCTTCCTTGCTTGTGTACAATTTCCTCGAATTGCTTACTCCCGGCAAGGCTCTTGTAAACACCTTTCTCTATAATTCCCTTCAATAAACTATTTTCTTGCTCAAGTGTAACTTGGCTAAGAGAATCATTAGTGGAATCAAGAGAACTACTAGAAGCAACAACATTGGATTTGACATTATTATTGTTACTACTAGAGGAAGTATCTTTCTTGTACTTGTTACTAGACTTGACTTGAGGCATGTAAGTAGATAAGAGTAAACGCTTGGCAATGTAAGAAGAACTTTTCTTGCGGAGATCATCATTGATTGCCTTTAAGAACTCATGCTCTTGCTCAAGATTGAGCTTTTCAAAGCGTAACTTCTCATGAGCCCTTAAAAGTTCTCGATGATCTTCGAAGATAGTTTCATGAGCCAACTTAAGAGTGTTTAGTTCTTTAGTTAGAAGCTCAATTTTCTCCTTATCATTGTCATTCGTTTGATTAGCATGATTAATTGACGTTTCATCATAGTATTCATCACTAGAGTTGTCAACAAGTAAATCATCATCCACAAGCAAGTCATCTTCATCACTATTAAAATCAACATACTCAGGATGTGTTACCTTTGGACCTTTGGCCATGAAGCATCTTCCAATTCCTTCATTTGGTGAATCAAATATGTCGTAGGAGTTGGTTGACACAAGTGCTAGACCGGCAACACCTTCATCTTGAGTATGTTCGGAGTCGGAGTGATAGCTTCTCTCGGAGTGATTGTCGGAGTCGGAGCCGGATACCCATTCACCAACATGAGCTTGATGTCTTCGTTTTGTGTAGCTCCTTGATGACTTGTCCTTCCTTTCCGAATCCTTGCTTCTCCGTGAGGGTCTTCGTTCATAACGATCATCTCTACTCCTCCTCTCTCTTGGTGGTGATTCTTCTCTTTTGCTTCTTCTTTTTGGAGAATCTTCTCTTCTTTTGTAGGGTGCCGTACACTCATTGGAGTAGTGTCCAGGCTTCCCACAATTGTAGCAATTGCGCTCTCGACTAGAAGATCTCTTGTCATGATAAGACCTTGACTTGGAGCTTCTTTCTTTGCTTCTACTCTTGTAGAATTTGTTGAAGTTCTTCACCATTAAGCTCAATTCTTCATTGAAGGTTTGTTTCTCACTTGATGATGTGGGGGCTTCATTTGAGGATTTGTAAGCACCACTTGACTTGTTGTGAAGTTCCTCCTTATCCTTGAGTGACATCTCATGAGCAATAATTCTTCCAATGACTTCCGTTGGCTTGAGATTTTTGTAGTTTGGCATCATTTGGATCAATGTGCACACGGTATCATACTTTCCATCCGATGCTCTTAGGATCTTCTTGATGATGAATCTGTTGGTCATCTCTTCACTCCCTAAGCCGGCAATCTCATTGGTGATAAGAGCGAGCCTAGAGTACATTTCAGCGACACCTTCACCATCTTTCATTTTGAACTTGTCAAGCTGACTTTGGAGCACATCCAACTTGGATTCCTTGACGGACTCGGTACCTTCGTGCATATCAATCAAAGTATCCCAAATTTCCTTTGCATTCTCAAGACGGCTGATTTTGTTGAACTCTTCGAGGCACAACCCGTTGAAGATGATATCACAAGCTTGAGCGTTGTATTGCAGCATCTTCAATTCTTCCGCATTTGCTTCACGGTTCGGTTCTCTCCCATCAAAGAATTCACCTTGCAAGCTAATACAAATAATTGCCCAAAAGGCGGGGTTATGTCCAAGAATATGCATTTTCATCTTATGCTTCCAACTAGCAAAATTAGTACCATCAAAGTAAGGACCTCTACGATGATAATTTCCCTCGCTAGATGCCATACTCTCCTAGGTTGTGAAACCAAGGCTATGACCACCAAAAGCTATGGAAATCAAAGCAAATGGAGACCAAAGCTCTGATACCACTTGTAGGACCTTGAAGTATGTCTAGAGGGGGGGTGATTAGACTACTTGACCAATAAAAACTTAACCTTTTCTCAATTTTATAGTTTGGCAGATTTTAGCTATTTTAGGACAAGTCAAGCAATCATCACACAATTCAAGCAAGCATGCAAAGAGTGTATAGGCAGCGGAAATTAAAGCATGCAACTTGCAAGAAAGTAAAGGGAAGGGTTTGGAGGATTCAAACGCAATTGGAGACACGGATGTTTTTGGCGTGGTTCCGATAGGTGGTGCTATCGTACATCCACGTTGATGGAGACTTCAACCCATGAAGGGTAACGGCTGCGCGAGTCCACGGAGGGCTCCACCCACGAAGGGTCCACGAAGTAGCAACCTTGTCTATCCCACCATGGCCGTCGCCCACGAAGGACTTGCCTCACTAGCGGTAGATCTTCACGAAGTAGGCGATCTCCTTGCCCTTACAAACTCCTTGGTTCAACTCCACAATCTTGTCGGAGGCTCCCAAGTGACACCTAGCCAATCTAGGAGACACCACTCTCCAAGAAGTAACAAATGGTGCATTGATGATGAACTCCTTGCTCTTGTGCTTCAAATGATAGTCTCCCCAACACTCAACTCTCTCTCATAGGATTTGGATCTGGTGGAAAGAGGGTTTGAGTGGAAAGCAACTTGGGGAAGGCTAGAGATCAAGATTCATATGGTAGGAATGGAATATCTTGGCCTCAACACATGAGTAGGTGGTTCTCTCTCAGAAATGGTAAGTTGGAAGTGTAGGTTTAGTCTGATGGCTCTCTCCATGAATGAAGAGGAGGTGGAGGGGTATATATAGCCTCCACACAAAATCTAACCGTTACACACAATTTACCAAACTCGGTGGGACCGAATCGTTAAACTCGGTCGGACCGATTTAGTAAACCTAGTGACCGTTAGTGATTTTCGGTGGGACTGACATGCATCTCGGTGAGACCGATTCGGTTAGGGTTAGGGCATAACGTAATCTCGGTGAGACCGATTACACAAACTCGGTGAGACCGATTTTGGTAATTAGCTAACCAGAGAGTTGGTCAGGTAAACTCGGTGGGACCGATTTGCTCTTTTCGGTGAGACCGAAATGTTACAAAAAGGAAACAGAGAGTTTACATTGCAATCTCGGTGGGACCGATCGCTCACTTCGGTTAGACCGAAACGTTACGAAGGGAAACAGAGAGATTGCAATCCCATCTCGGTGAGACCGAGATCCCTATCGGTAAGACCGATTTGCTTAGGGTTTGTGGCAGTGGCTATGACTTTTGGAATCGGTGGCGCCCGGATAGAAGAATCGGTGTGACCGATTTTGGCTTTAGGTTTAGGTCATTTGTGGATGTGGGAAAGTAGTTGAGAGTTTTTGGAGCATATCACTAAGCACATGAAGCAAAAGGCTCATTAAGCAACACATCATCCCTTCTTGATAGTATTGGCTTTTCCTATAGACTCAATGTGATCTTGGATCACTAAAATGTAAAATGAAGAGTCTTGAGCTTTTGAGCTTGAGCCAATCCTTTGTCCTTAGTATTTTGAGGGATCCACTTTCATCATCCATGCCATGCCATTCATTGAGCTTTCCTGAAACAATAGTCTTGGAATAGCATTAGCTCAATGAGCTATATGTTGTTATGAATTACCAAAACCACCTAGGGATAGTTGCACTTTCAGCTCTCCCTCATGGACTTTGTAGGCTTTAGAGCGCCAGACTATGCAGTGTGCCTCATTTTGGTCCTTGGTGAGTTCTTGCCTATTAAGGTAGGCTAAGAAGGGTTCGGTCCATGGGGCGATGACAGCCATGATGAGATGGGCCGAAGGTGTTATTTCGGTGGTAGAGCCCCCGATTATGTCAGTGTCTTCGGAATTTGGGGTTGTGGTCGGATCCGGACTGGTATTGCCGGTCTCCCCTTGCCACACCACAGATGGCTTGAAAAGCCTTTCCAGAAAGATGTTAGGTGGGACTGGGTCGCGCTTGGCGCCGATGCGGGCAAGAGCATCTGCCGCTTGATTGTTTTCTCGAACCACATGATGAAATTCGAGCCCCTCGAATCGAGCTGACATTTTAAGGATAGAATTTCGATAAGCCACCATTTTCGGATCTTTGGCATCGAAGTCTCCATTTATTTGAGATATTGCGAGGTTTGAATCCCCACGCACTTCCAGGCGCTGAATGCCCATGGAGACGACCATCCGAAGACCATGCAATAGAGCCTCGTATTCGGCTGCATTGTTGGAGTCTGTATATAATATTTGGAGTATGTATTGGACAGTATCTCCAGTGGGGGATGTTAGGATAACGCCTGCTCCCAGACCTGCCAGGAATTTAGAGCCATCGAAGTGCATGATCCAATTGGAGTATGCGTCGTACTGTTTAGGGAGTTCGGCCTCTGTCCATTCGGCGACGAAGTCAGCCAGTACTTGCGATTTAATGGCCCGTCGTGGTTTGTATGTGATGTCAAATGGGAGGAGCTCGATGGCCCACTTAGCAATCTGGCCCGTTGCATCGCGGTTGTTTATTATGTCATTGAGTGGTACTTTAGAGCCACCGTGATTGAACACTCTTGAAAGTAGTGTTGTAGTTTCCGGGATGCCATGAAGACCGCGTATGCTATTTTTTGATAATGGGGGTACCGAGATTTGCATGGTGTGAGGACAGTGGATATGTAGTATACCGGCTTTTGAAGCGGGAACTTGTGTCCGTCCTCCTCTCGTTCGACGACGAGCACTGCGCTGACAACTTGGTGTGCTGCGGCTATGTATAACAACATGGGTTCGCCAACGTTTGGTGCGGCCAAGATTGGGTTGCTTGCTAGAAGAGCCTTTATTTCTTCCGGTCTGACTGTCACTGCGTCCGTCCACTCGAAGTGTTCGGTTCATCAAAGAAGGCGATAGAGTGGCAGTGCCTTTTCTCCCAGTCTGGAAATAAAGCGGCTTAAGGCTGCCACGCATCTAGTTAGTTTCTGGATTTGTTTGAGGTTTTTTGGGGTAGCCAACTGTGACAAAGCTCGGATTTTGGTCGGGTTTGCTTCAATTCCTCTATTGGAAATGATGAAGCACAGCAGCTTTCCGGCGGGAACGCCAAAAACACATTTATCCGGATTGAGCTTAATGTCATATGTTCATAGATTGTCGAATGTGAGCCTCAGATCGTCTATTAAAGACTCGACGTGTCTGGTCTTGATGACCACGTCGTCCACATATGCTTCAACTGTTTTGCCGATTTGTTTCTCCATGCATGTTTGAATCATGCGTTGGTAGGTAGCCCTGACGTTTTTAAGCCTGAAAGGCATAGTGTTGAAGCAAAAGGGGCCGTATGGGGTGATAAATGCCGTTGTGGCTTGATCCGACTCCGTCATCTTGATTTGATGGTATCCGGAGTATGCATCAAGGAAACACAGTGCGTCATGACCTGCGATAGCATCGATGATCTGATCAATGCGAGGGAGAGGGAAGGGATCCTTAGGGCAAGCCTTGTTGAGGTCTTTGAAATCAACACACAGGCGCCAGGATTTGTCCTTCTTTCGTACCATCACCAGGTTTGCTAGCCAATCCGGGTGTTTTATTTCTCTAATGAATCCGGCTTCGAGTAACTTGGCTAGCTCCTCTCCCATAGCTTGTCGTTTGGGTTCGGAAAAGTGCCACAGTGTCTGCTTGACCGGCTTATATCCCTTCAGTATGTTGAGGCTATGCTCAGGCAGCTTGCGTGGGATTCCTGGCATGTCTGAAGGGTGCCAGGCGAAGATATCCCAATTCTCACATAGAAACGCCTGCAGTGCAGCATCAATTGTGGGGTCTAGATGTGCCCCGATGGATGCTGTCTTTGTGGAGTCCGTTGGGTGGACTTGGAATTTGACAATTTCCTCCGCTGGTTTAAAGGAGGTGGACTTGGATCATTTATCGAGTATCACGTCGTTCCTGTCCACTGTGGAGCGTAATGCAGTTAATTCTTCGGTCGCGAGGGCTTCGGATAGTGCCTCGAGGGCCAGGGCGGTGGTTCTATTTTTGGCGCGGAGTACTATGTCCGGATCACTGGCGAGAGTGATGATTCCATTGGGCGCGGGCATCTTGAGATTCATGTACCCGTAATGGGGTATAGCTTGGAAGCTTGCGAATGCGTCCTGCCCCAACAGGGCGTGGTATCCACTGTTGAAAGGGGCCACTTGAAATGTTATCTCTTCGGACCTGTAATTCTCCTGTGTGCCGAATACCACATCGAGTGTGATTTTTCCCACACATCGTGTCTCCCGACTGGGAATAATTCCCCGGAAGGTCGTGCTGCTTGGCTCAATGTTGCTCCTGTCTATTTCCATTTTATTGAGAGTCTCCTCGTAAATGAGGTTTAGTCCGCTGCCATCGTCCATGAGAACTTTGGTAAGCCAGAAGCCGTCCAGGATAGGACTAAGGACCAAAGTGGCTGGTGCCCAGACTGTTCTGAATTGCGGTTCGTCATTGGCGTTGAAAGTGATAGCCGTGTCGTTCCAAGGGTTTACTGCTGCAACTTGGCAAACTTTGGCAAGGCTGCGGAGTGCTCTCTTGCGCCTGTTATTTGAGGCGAAAGTCTCGAAGACTGTCAAGACTATATTGTTGTGTTCGGCGGGATGATGCTCTGCGGTGTTGTTTATGAGGAGATCCTCGCCGCTCTTGGCCACCTGCCGAAGTATCCAACATGCTCTAAGGCTATGTGTTGGTACTGTATCCGGTGTGGTGTGTATTTTTCATGGCCTATCGAGCCATCCCTCCAACACGGTTCCGCACCCTGCGGTGGGCTTCGGTTTCTTCGTAATTGGATCGGGTGTCCTGCGGGGTTACACCCTTTTTGTTTGGACGAGGGGTTTAGATAGAGCCGGTGGGTCCCAAATGGTTGTCTGGGTTTTCCAGGTGCTTTCCATCGCGCAGTACTTCTGTACTATGGCCACTAAGTCAGCGAAGTGTGATACGTGACGGCGGTTGATGGCATTAAGGATCCCCTTGTCCGTGCAATTTTTGCAAATAATGAGATTGCGTCTTTGTCGTGACAGTCCTTAACCTTGTTCATTGCAAGGAGGAATCTAGCCCAAAAGTGATGTACTGTCTCTTGGGGCTGTTGTCTGATGTTGGGAAGATCACTTGTATCTGGGTGGGTGGGCGGATTTAAGTCCGAATCCTGACCCGATCTGGGACCCAGACCTTCAAGAGTTACCGAGCTTAATAGTTCGGGTTCCGGGATGTCAACCAATTTTTCTGCCCCACAGTCTGGTTCTAAGTCCGGAGTTTGGCGTATGTCTTCCTGCGAGTGGGTATCCGGCTCAGTGAGCTCGGTAATCCGGACATAGTCTGTCCTCAATATAGGGGAAGAGTTGTTGCATTGCTCCTCCACCACCGCTATCTGATGGGTGATCGGCGGAGAGTTAATCTCCCTTTGATCGGGTTTAAGCCCAATCTGATCATAGTCCGTAGCGACTCCCAAGGCGGCAATGCGATCCAGGAGCTTGTTCAAAGATGATAACTCCATCGGATCCATCTGCTCGGCGTATTCCGAGCTGACGTGGAGACAATTTTTGATGACCTAAGAGGTCATCATCGGCCCGACGGCCGAACGGGCGGTCATAACGAAGCCGCCCAGTCGGAGGGTATGGCCTGAGGCCAGGGCTCCCCCAGAGGTGATGTTGTCCTTGATAACAAGGCGAGCCATCAGCCCTATCTACGACGTCACAGTGGAACTCTCAATGAAAGCACCAATGTCAGTGTCAAAACCGGTGGATCTCGGGTAGGGGGTCCCGAATTGTGCGTCTAAGGCTAATGGTAACAGGAGGCGGGGGGCATGATGTTTACCCAGGTTCGGGCCCTCTCTATGGAGGTAATACCCTACTTCCTGCTTGATTGATCTTGATGATATAAGTATTACAAGAGTTGATCTACCACGAGACCGTAGAGGCTAACCCTAGAAGCTAGCCTATGATTAGTTCTTGTCCTATGGACTAAACCCTCCATTTTATATAGACACCAGAGGGGGTTAGGGTTACATTAGGTCGGTTACAGAGAAGGGAATCTACATATCCAAATCGCCAAGCTTGCCTTCCACGCAAAGGAGAGTCCCACCCGGACACAAGATGAAGTCCTCTATCTTGTATCTTCATAGTCCAACAGTC